>NW_007377752.1:108202-232253 GCF_000475195.1 Diaphorina citri
TATTATGCTAAATCTTCACGCGAAAAAAAATGAATAAATAAGACACGGAAAAAATGCATAATTTAGCAGGGTTAAGATTACGAACACAAAAAAGTTTGATAAACTTTTATTATTAATATTTTAATAATAAAAGTTTATCAAATTTTCACACATACAACACTAGGTATTAGGTATCGTATGAAGACAATTGGGGAACATTGACACATCCACCAATCAGACGTTAATTTATAAATCAAAGGCATTATTTGGTAATTATGTCACATCCACCAATTAGGTTAACATTGCTGCAAAGGAGGTGAGGTAGGAAAAGCCTGAAAATACTTATACCTATCCGAAATTAAAAGGTTTGATTCTGCTCAAATGGGACTAAAGGGACCCTCTGCCTTAACAGTTGGCTACGACTATTACTTTTTTTGTGGTCGAATTATCAAAACAAAAGTTGATGAAATTTCATACCTCAGCTGGGATTAAACCCACGCCCTCCTCTCTAACAGGCTAGGATCTTGACAACTACACCACCAAGGGTATTATTATGTTAAGGCGGTCTCTTTCTGATCCCTTATGTGCCGTGTCCATTTTAGTTTAGGACTATTACACTACACCACCAAGGGTAACTTAATTTTATTAATCTATTAATAGAAGCTAAATGAGCTCACTAAACCCTAGTGACAATCTGTAGTACCTTAGCACAGAGCCTGAGAGTCCAGTTTAGGATAGGTGGGTGTCAAATAACTTGAAACAGCATGCCAGAACTATCGATATGTAATTTGGTACCCATGGCACGTTCTGTAGGACCTATTCTTTTGTACAGTTTGGTCCTATCGAATTTAAAGAGTAAAGACCAATCTTCAACTTGGGTCTAGCTAAAGAATCCTTCAAACAATGGACATCATTAGACTCTAGCCACACTAGTGCTTCAAATCCGAATAAAAAACAATGTTAACATATTGTGACACCGAAATATGTAGGTACCTACAGTTTCTTTCTAGGGGATAATCTCTGAATTTGAGAGAGAGAGAGAGAGAGAGAGAGAGAGAGAGAGAGAGAGAGAGAGAGAGAGAGAGAGAGAGAGAGAGAGAGAGCTTTCTCCTGTCCTGTCCTCACTTTGATTTCAAGGCATAAGACTTCCGTTGTTACAATCCCCTCTATCTCTATCAAACGTCTTTAAGTAAATAATAATAAATTATGTATTTTATTTCTTTTTTTTAAGCTTAAAAATACTTGCTAGGATTCCTAGATGGCTTCTTCGTAGCAACACTGTCAGCACAAGAGAACACTATGTTTTTTGCTATATTACACTCTCTTCCCTCTTGCCTTTTGTCAGTCTTCTAGAACTCATAAACGTTGCGTGGGATGCTTAAGTGTCAATTTGACCTATAAATATCTATTCTAGATTTGTAACACTGTAACGTCTTCCAACCTTCCATAGGGTGTGGACATCGGAAAATCCCAAGTCCATCATGGATATAGCTGTAACCGTAAACTATTTAATATGTATAGGTACTTACAATTGTATTTATTTATTAGATGTTTCAAAAAATATTTATCAGACTATTAGCCAAACTAGTTGGTTGGAAGGGTAGCGCGCATACGTTACTGCCTTGTAAGCACTAGATCGCGGGTTCGATACCCACCCGGGGCGAACTTTATACCAAACAGATAAGGTTCGTTCTGAGAACGGCTGGCTTTCTCCTATCCGTGATCCTTCTCTCTGCAATTTCAGGATAATGAGACTTCGGTTGTTAGTTCCCTCTATCAAACCTCTTGAAAAAAAAATCGAATAATTGAGGAAAAATTTTCTAATCCAGCCATAAATTTGTTGTTCTCTGTATGAATACCGGGGCATATCAGGGGGTTCAGGACAAACCACAGCTTGAGAACCGATCACACTGATCTGGGTAATCACCAGAATTAATTTATGGACAGCTGGGGTAGCCTAGAGCCTAGCTAAGGCGGCGCAGAGATAAAACCACGTAACTAGTTACAAGGACGAACTTTATGGTATTCTGTCTGAGCTCTGTCCCAGAGGAAACTTCACAAATGAATGTACCATACTTATTTAGGCCAGCCTGGTTAGCTTGGAAGGTATCGCGCCCTGTGTCGAACCTACTATTAGTGCATCCCGCGTCAAACGGCCGGGAAGGAAAAGTGAAAATTGAACTGTTTCAGTAAAAAAAAAAAAAAACTATCTTTAACAGGGTTTTACAAGGGTCTCATCCAGGGTTTTACAAGGGTCAACTCAATTTGGCTGAGCACCATATGAAATCCTAAAGCTTTGGTCTATGGCTTATGTGAACGATCAACAAAAAAAAAACTCATAATAACTTTGTGCCTTGTCACGATTGCCCCAGGCAGTGACCACGTATAATAGTAATGGCCATAGCAATAATTATCATAATAATGAGACAAGAGTGGGAGGTTGAACCCGAGAACCTTATGAAAACAAGAAGATTCTTTTTTCCTTTCATGTTGGCGTTCTATTTGTTTATGAACAATATGGCTATGGCAATGGAATAACATGTCAACCTAGATACGAGACAGACAGGGATAAGTTGGCGAGTAGAGAGTGTGGAATCCCTCAAAAATCACACAGTTCACCTACTTACCTATTTCAGAAAATTAATCATTGTTTTTCATATCTTGCCCGTTTTTTTTTTTTTTTTTTTTTTTTTTTTTTTTTAAGGTTATTTCCCCTGATTTAGGCTGTTGGAATGCTATAGTCTAGTGTCGACCTTCCCGATATAAAGTTCAATATTAGAGTTCCGGAACCCAGTCACTCGATTGAGCTTCCGGAACCCTAGTTTTTTTCCCAGAGTATGAAGGTTAAAAGGCACCTACTCGCAATTACGCTGTAATTGCTTACGTACCAAAAGGAAATATATCTACTTTCTAATAAAAGAAAATAACAAACTCCTATGTTTTTTATCTACCAATTTGGAACGTATTTCAGGGAACGATCGAGGAATCTCTTGTTCTACGAAGAATTATCGTCGATAAATAATAATCCACCCAAAACTACCCCAAATAATAAATTACAATACTCTCCAATCGAGGCAGAATCCACAAACGTTCATTTACCGACAGCTGTCTTCCTGTCTATTTAAAAAGTAGAAAGGTCGGTCTTACAGTGAAAAAGAAAGAGAAATTAATAATTAATGTTAAAGAAGACTTGAAAGAGGAAGAATGGAGAAGGGAAGAAACATGAGATAGGAGGGTATGGAGAAAAGAGGTACCTAACACCGCGCTGACCCCAAAACCAATTTGGGAAAAGTCCGCAAAAGAAGATTACATATCAAGCACAAACAATAATGAGTAGAAGGACTCGAGATCCATCGCGGAACAAACATCCAGACAAACTGAATGAAAAAGAGCCGAACTAAAGTTAGGAGCTTTCTTTGTCCCTTTCTTTGTTCAATACCTATTACTTATTTCCTTATACCACCGACAGTCCTTGCTGTGTAAAGTGCAAACTCCACATCAGAAAATACTTTAAAGTCTTTATACAGTCCAAACCGAATCCAGAGAACGTACTGAAGTGGGTATTAGTGGAGAACAGACCCAGTAGGTATTAGTGAAGATTAAACGTTCAACTTCATCATCAGATTCATCAGTAATGTCAGAATTGTTTGCACGCTACCGGTGTTTGTGAGTTTTGCACATCTTCTCTGAGAAGACAAATTGATTTGAACTCAATTTAGAAAAGACAAAATACCCATCTCCTGGTGTTGAAATGTTAACTTGTTAACATGATTCTGTGAAAGTTCCCCAAGAACATCTTTATCATACTCGGACACAGACGGTTACGAAAGTAATGCACCACTGCTGGGTGAGTCCAACTTGGATCTCATGGTTAAATCCGAGTTCAAACTCAAAACTCAAGTTTAACACTTGGAAAAACCAATCTGATTGCCTAAAATTTAGGAATCAACCAATCAGATTGATTAATACAAAAGTTGAAGTTAAATCAAGCCTAAAATCTGATTGTAGTCAAGGTCATGAATCTTCCTGCCCAGATATGTATATCCCAGACTCTCAACAGCTTGATTCAACTGGTTATGATATCCGTGAAATGTGAATACCTCCCTAGTCCGTGTATTGTACGAAAGATAAGTACAGAGTGATACAGTAGTCAACTTCATACGATATGTTTGGATTTCGTTAAAGAAAACGGTGTTACCAAAACTTAAAACCACATAATTGTCATGTATCTTATGTATCTAAACATACGTACACATACCTAGATAATGATCCTCTTGATACCTATACCGTATTCTGTGCCACCAAACTTGAGAGAAGAATAAATTCCTTATTGCAACACTTGAAGAATCCCAGAAACAAGATACAGGAATGTTGTAAATTTGAGTTTTAGGTAGAAAAAATCAGGTATTTCTTCACAAAATTAGTACCGCACTGGAGAAAAAAGATAGATAATTATTTCAGATTTGAGTTTTGACTGACTACAAGATTGAGAACTTAATGCACCTAATGAATACCTATTATGAAGAACATCTTCTTTGTCCATTTGACGATTCTCTAAGAGTTGTAATTGTAATTTTATCATCTTAGATTCAAGTGGACTAGGGGCAGTCCCTACAAACTAACTCTTAAGATGTCTGAAATGACCCAGAAGGCCCAGAATGATCGATATAAAAAAGAACAGCAAAAACTCATGAACATGTATAAATGTAGGTAGGTAATATCAAATCGGCGAGGTATTTTTTTCTGGAAATTTTAAAAAGATTTAAATAGTTTGATAACGATGAAAAGTAAAAGTAAATGGGTGGGAATTTTTTATTCGCTTGATTTAATAATTAATTACTTTGTACCTACCTAATTATATTTGGAAATAACAGATTCGGTTAGCAATAAAATTAAAGATGAAGAATCGGTAAAATAACAAATGGGTTAGGCATTGAAACAGAATAGAATTATTGAAATCACACTTTTTAAACGCGTTCAACAAAATAGAAAATTCTAAAATATCATGTCTATATATCCGAACTTTTTGAAAAAAATAAACACTTTATTTTACCGACAAAAAAGTTAAAAAAAACTTGCCTTGGAAATTTTGAAATTAAAAAGAAGAAGGCAATTTAATTACTTTCCAAGAAAAAAAAATAAAAATACGTAACAATTTTTTTACGAGAACGAATAAAAAGTAAAAACTTTCAAAGCTCAACTTACAGAAACACTCTTGAAAGGGTTTATCAAGACTGAACAACCGAAGCTAAAAGTTGAACTGAAAACAGTGATTAGTGAACGGTCTGAGTATGCAATGTGGATGACTCACGCACAATAGCTGTAAATATCGACCTATGATAACTACTGGGTTGTACCGAACGGGTGATGGGTCTGATGGACTACGTAGCCCCACAACTTAGCTCCCTGACCAGAAAGGTCCCCGGATTTAGATTAAGATCCACATCTCATTAGAAGAGTCCTTTATTTGGAAGGGATTATGTAATGGGTCCAAAAGGGGAAGGACCAAACCGCAATAATAGGAACGTTTCCTTCTCTTTCTTTTTCTTCTTAGGTTCATTATCCTTGACTTTTTGAATCGATTAACTAGAATCCTGGTTAGAAAATAATATTTTTTATTACTTTCTTTCACTTTTCACTTCATTCTATGACTTTCAATTTTTAAACTGTCCAAAAGGAAAACATTTGTGGCTTTTCCCAGATTTGAAGCTCGGTCTCCTATTGCCTGGGATTTATCAGTAGCTAGTAGGTTAATGAAGGTTAAAAGGTACCTACTCGCAATGATGCTGTAATTGCTTACGTACCAAAAAGAAATATACCTACCTAGTACCTATCTACCTACTTTCTAATAAAAGAAAATAATAACAAACTCCTATGTTTTTTATCTACCAATTTGGAACGTATTTCAGGGAACGATCGAGGAATCGCTTGTTCTACGAAGAATTATCGTCGATAAATAACAATCCACCCAAAACTACCCCAATTAATAAATTACAATACTCTCCAATCGAGGCAGAATCCACAAATGTTCATTTACTGGCAGCTGTCTTCCTGTCTATTTGAAAAGTAGAAAGGCCGGTCTTACAGTGAAAAAGAAAAAGACCAAAGCTGAAATTCAGAGATAATGTTAAAGAAGACTTGAAAGAGGAAGAATGGAGAAGGGAATAAACATGAGATAGGAGGGTATGGAGAAAAGAGGTACCTAACACCGCGCTGACCCCAAAACCAATTTGGGAAAAGTCCGCAAAAGAAGAAGATAATGAAGAAGAATAAAAAAATAATAAAGTCATAGTGGTTAGGTACATACATAGTTCTGTATTCAGTTTTCACGCTGTCATAGCACCCAAGAATTTCGGGTTCAATCCCCGTCAAAGTTGAAGTTTTTCTGCTCTGTTCTGTATTCAGTTTTCACGCTGTCATAGCACCCAAGAATTTCGGGTTCAATCCCCGTCAAAGTTGAAGTTTTTCTGCTCTTTGTTTTGATACAAGCCGAGCCTATTCGGTTATGATTATGAATCTAATGCCTTAGGTAGGAACTGCACTAGTGGGACTCATATTGACTCTTCTATAAAAAGCCAAATAAGCCAATGTAGAGGTTTGCTATCGAGTAGAAAGACATAAAGTATGCGGGAAGCACACATTACACCCGAGCATACATAGTTCTGTATTCAGTTTTCACGCTGTCATAGCACCCAAGAATTTCGAGTTCAATCCCCGTCAAAGTTGAAGTTTTTCTGCTCTTTGTTTTGATACAACATCATATTGATTCGAGCCTTTTCGGTTATGATTATGATCTAATGCCTTATCCTTAGGAACTGCACTAATAACACTCATATTGACCCTTCTATAAAAAGCCAAATAAGCCAATGTAGAGGTTTGCTATCGAGTAGAAAGACATAAAGTATGCGGGAAGCACACATTACACCCGAGGAGCCCCTTCCACTCTCCCTCGTAATATTTGTGATCACCCTGAGGCGGCTCAGAGTTATATGAGGGGGGAGCTTCACACAAGGACATAGCAAAGTGCTGCAGGGTATTTTCTACTTTGATGTTAAGAGTTGGGGCTGGGTGGCTCAGCCTCGTTTTACTTGGTGAGGTGAGGTTTGGATTCCTATGTGTCATCTGCTATTTAAGCTCTTTGTCACTTTGAACCTGGTTACATGCAAAAACTAGAAGTTTAATGGACTGTAGAGCTGTAGTCTGTAGACCCTACGGACCTTGGAAGAGCCAATCAGTTTGAAAAACTAGGTAATCATCAAATTTCCTTTATACCTACGTTCGAACCTGTCTAATTGGGATTCCAAAAGATCGACAATTTTTACCCCCTTTTATCCAATTTTCCCAATTAGAAAAGTGTTTCCCAATTAGAATTATTGATAGCCACGATTTTTTCCCCCGTTTATCCAAGTTTCCCATTTAAACCTGGCCCTCTTAGACAGGTTCGACCACATGTTGATCTTTATGTACCAAATTTCATCGGAAATGCGGCAGCTGTGCTAACCTCTCACCTACGTTAATCCTTCTTGACCCCCACTTGAAAAACTTGAGTTCACATTTTACCAAAAAACTGTCATCTCTGAACTCAAGAGACCTCGAGCCGCCTTTCCTTAGTCTCTCTTCAACTTGTGTATACCTAGTGTTCATTTGGATATGAACAGCCGCGGGCCATTTTCGAAACTGCCGCGGGCTGTTTTTTCCCTCTACTTTATTTTTCTTATCTCTCCTCTCTCTCTATAGTCTATTCTCTATAACTCGTTCACTTGAGAGAGAGAGAGAGAGAGAGAGAGAGAGAGAGAGAGAGAGAGAGAGAGAGAGAGAGAGAAGAGAGATAGAGAGCAGCTCTCTTTCTCTATCAATACGCTCTTGTACGTACACACCTCAAGCCATTTTTTTTTTTTTTTGAAAATTATGTTTACTCCTTGGATCGTTGGAGTGCATGCCGCAGGGACGTGGCAGCCATTTTCCCCCCTCTTATTATTGTATCCCATCTTTTAGTTATATGTTACCTATCTATCTTCTGGGTTGCATAATGCTATCTCCATTTCTCCATATTCCGAGGCCGAAATCCACTTCTATAAGGATACAATACATAAGACACCAAATTACTCGGGGGGAAAAATCCACCCCT
The DNA here is from genome assembly GCF_000475195.1 of Diaphorina citri. Taxonomy (NCBI): domain Eukaryota; kingdom Metazoa; phylum Arthropoda; class Insecta; order Hemiptera; family Psyllidae; genus Diaphorina; species Diaphorina citri. The sequence continues at coordinate 116,310 of NW_007377752.1, forward strand.
ATATGACACATGGGGTATCTGTACTTTCCTGGAGTGCCTATGTGATGACCTGATGACTGATGACTCTAATGAGTGATACTGATGACTTTCCAACCTAACTTTGTGGATCAGTGGTCATTGGTCAAACGCTCGCCTGGTAATCAGAAAGTCTCGGGTTCAAGTCAAGTCTCAGTAAGGTACCAAATTACCCGGAGTAGGTATATGTGATGACTTTCCCAACCATGGTTACTCAGTGGTCAACCGCTCGCCTAGTAATCAGAAAGTCTCGGGCTCTCGGGTTCAAATCTCAGTCAAAGGATTTTTATCCTAGAGGTTCTCTTCAGTCTCATTCGAACAATACCTTTTACCTATTTTAGAGATTTGCTGATCCTTACATGAATCACCATCTTCCCATTCTTCTCTGACAGTCGGTTTCTGGACATAGCACATGGAAGAGGATTTCACCTACCACAGCAACACAACATTCCTGTGGCAGACAATTTCATTCCATCTTTTCCTTACATACAAAATAATATATTGGGGTTTCTGTTAAGCTCCTACCGTACCTATCCCCCAGCCATTTCACAACGAGAGGGAGAGCAATTTCTTACAAAGGAAAACGGCCTTGGGGTGATTAGTTTCTTACTCGAGTTCACAGCTTAGAGGCGAAAAAAGCTGGTTTTGAAAGAATGAGGTGAAAATTGTTTCCTGCGAGATCTCTCTTTTTTAGGTTATGTACGTTGTTCGTCTTGCTGTCTTTTAGCTTTCTCCTATCCTGTCCTCACTTTGATTTCAAGGCATAAGACTTCCGTTGTTACAATCCCCTCTATCTCTATCAAACATCTTTAAGTAAATAATAATAAATTATGTATTTTATTTCTTTTTTTTAAGTTTAAAAATACTTGCTAGGATTCCTAGATGGCTTCTTCGTAGCAACACTATCAGCACAAGAGAACACTATGTTTTTTGCTATATTACACCCTCTTCCCTCTTGCCTTTTGTCAGTCTTCTAGAACTCATGTTTCGTTGCGTGGGATGCTTAAGTGTCAATTTGACCTATAAATATCTAGATTTGTAACATTGTAACGTCTTCCAACCTTCCATAGGTTGTGGACATCGGGAAATCCCAAGTACATCATAGATATAGCTGTAACCGTAAACTATTTAATATGTATAGGTACTTACAATTTTATTTATTTATTGGATGTTTCAAATATTTATCAGACTATCAGCCAAACTAGTTGGTTGGAAGGGTAGCGCGCATACGTTACTGCCTTGTAAGCACCAGATCGCGGGTTCGATACCCACCCGGGGCGAACTTTATATAGGCTTGCCAAATATCCAAAATGTCGATTAGAGGAAGGGAGGAAGAAAAAGGAAGAGATGGAGGGAGAGAGAGAGGGAGAAAGAGAGGGAGGGATAGAGAAAGCAAGAGAGAGAGGGAGGGAGGGATAGAGAAAGCAAGAGAGAGAGAGCGAGAGAGAAAGAGGAAGAGAGACAGAAAGAGGGAGGGAGGGAAAGGGAGGAAGAGAGAGAGGGATAGAGAAAGCAAGAGAGAGGGGAGGGAGAGAGAAAGCAAGAGGGAAGGAGGGGAGAGAATTTTCTATTACCCATCTTCCAATCAGTATACGATGTACCTCTATCCAAAACTAGACTGTCCCCTTCTCTCCCTTTCTATCTCTTCGCCTATTTTTTTTAGCCTATTTTCCCCCTAATTCCTTCTCTAGTCTTCTTTTCTCTTTGAATCTCCCTTCCTCTCTTACTTCTATCTTTGAGGCTCTCTTTAATCTATATTTGAGAGAAAATAAGGCTCAATTTCTGCATTTGAACCTTAGGGCTTAGGGTACGTTGCTATTACTGAGGTCAAATTAATGAGACCGTTTTCCTTGTGTTTTCTAACTAAAAAGACAGCTTTTTTTTTTACTTTTCTACACTGTCGGGCAATGAAAGCGGGACATCCCTATTTTTTGGTTTTTCTCAAACTGCTGTTCAGTGTTCAATTTTTTTTTTTTTTTTTTTTTTTTTTTTTTAAAAACTCTTTAACAGGGTTTTACAAGGGTCTCATCCAGGGTTTTACAAGGGTCAACTCAATTTGGCTGAGCACCATATGAAATCCTAAAGCTTTGGTCTATGGCTTATGTGAACGATCAACAAAAAAAAAACTCATAATAACTTTGTGCCTTGTCACGATTGCCCCAGGCAGTGACCACGTATAATAGTAATGGCCATAGCAATAATTATAATATGAAATCCTAAAGCTTTGGTCTATGGCTTATGTGAACGATCAAAAAAAAACTCATAATAACTTTGTGCCTTGTCACGATTGCCCCAGGCAGTGACCACGTATAATAGTAATGGCCATAGCAATAATTATCATAATAATGAGACAAGAGTGGGAGGTTGAACCCGAGAACCTTATGAAAACAAGAAGATTCTTTTTTCCTTTCATGTTGGCGTTCTATTTGTTTATGAACAATATGGCTATGGCAATGGAATAACATGTCAACCTAGATACGAGACAGACAGGGATAAGTTGGCGAGTAGAGAATGTGGAATCCCTCAAAAATCACACAAGGTCAGCTCCCATGGCGTAGTGGTCACTGCACTCGCCTTGCACGCGGGAGACCCGGGTTCGATTCCCGGCGGGGTCAAGAAATTTTTATCAATGTAAAACAAAGTGCTCCGGTATGGAGTATGATGTAGATATGTTTTGATTATTGAACAGGACCGGAGGGAAGATAAGGGGGAGTAGGAGTAAATGTATGTTTCATTAATATAATAATAGATAATATACTCAATAGTTCCCTGGTACTTGCTCTGTGTCAGGGTCTCCACTCCAAATTTTTAAAAATCACTAGATTCAAGGAAAAAAAATCACTAGATTTGACTTGAAAATCACTAGATTTCTAATGATAAGACCTTAGCAGTTACAGTTCTCTCTGTTCTCTTTAAAAAAAAAAAAAATGTACCAAATACCTACCGAATTGGACGGGTAGGCTCGAACAACCCAAGGTATAGCTATTTTAGTGTTATCTACACTGATACCTTGCTAAGATATTTACCTTGCAAAGATATAGCTCCGGAATATTGGGAAATGAGATTCAGTTGTTTTTGAAGAAGTTCCAAGACTTCTTTTGATAGTTTACTCGTGGTTTTTGAGGGTAGAAGTCTCATATACTCATTGTTATAGTAAAAAATCCTCTATAGACAATGGAAAAACTGGTTAACTTTACTTTCTATGACGCCAATAACTTTTTTTTTTTAAGCTAGCAGCACGCTATTGGCCAGATGGTCACCCATCCAGGTACTAACCACGCGCAACCGTGCTCAACGAACTTCTTTCTGAGTGCCGCTTTTTCCACTCGCAATCAGCTTGTCTCTCAGGACTTTCATTAGTTGAACTTGAGCATCGTCTTCTTCAAGACTTCTTTCTGAGTGCCGCTTTTTCCACTCGCAATCAGCTTGTCTCTCAGGACTTTCATTAGTTGAACTTGAGCATCGTCTTCTTCAGAATCTTCATCTTCTTCTTCGTACTCTTCATCTTCTTCGGAATTTTCTTCATCTTCTTCTTCATTCTCCTCTATTGTCGCTTCTATTCCACTCTCTTCTGTTATGTCTCCTCTCGGAATGACTTCCTTTTCATCTACCATACTGTCGTCAGTCTCTTTGATACTTTCTTTATTTTGTACTTCTTCTCTTACCACTTCTTCTTTTTCATCAAGGTTTTCAATATCCTTAACCTGGTTAGTTTTATCATTTTCTTTCAATTCGGCTCTTGGTACTTCTTGTTTATGTATGATTTGTACATACATGTCTTCATTATTAGTCTCATTATTTCCTACCATTTCAACATTTAGCACTTTTTCTTCTTTCTGTATCTCTTGTTTTTCATGAACAAATTCTACACCCTTTTCACTTTTTCATCTACCATACTGTCGTCAGTCTCTTTGATAGTTTCTTTATTTTGTACTTCTTCTCTTACCACTCCTTCTTTTTCATCAAGGTTTTCATAATCCTTAACCTGGTTAGTTTTATCATTTTCTTTCAATTCGGCTCTTGGTACTTCTTGTTTATGTACGATTTGTACATACATGTCTTCATTATTAGTATCATTATTTCCTACCATTTCAACATTTAGCACTTTTTCTTCTTTCTGTATCTCTTGTTTTTCATGAACAAATTCTACACCCTTTTCACTATAGTTTATGCAATGTTGATGAAAAAAAATAGCGCTTTCACTAAGGCCTGGATCGAGTAAAATTGGCTGAATTTTTTTTTTTTTTTTTTACAATCTAAAAATCCATTTATTTAAAATCGGTTCGAGGTCCAAAATTTTCACGAAAAAAAAGACCCAAATTTTTTTTGAAAATTTTCCTTCTCGAACGGATTTGACGAAAAATCGCGAATTTTTGGTGAAAAATTCCCTTTTTTTTCAAAGCAGTGCATATTGCATACGTGACTAATTTGAAGGGGCAAAAATTGTAGGTTTCTGAGGAAAAATGGTCTATTTTTTCAGCTTGAGGGGCAATTTTGCAATGAAATTACATTTCTTTCAAAAATCACTAGATTTTGACCTCAAATCACTAAATCACTAGATTTGCCAAGAATTCACTAAATTTAGTGAAAAATCACTAAGAGTGGAGACACTGGGAAAAACTAAAACTCAAAAGGTATCTAAATATGAAAATAACTTTTACTCTTCACTGGTTTTGGTTGATAGGTTTATTTTATATTATTGTAACATGACTTAACTTACAGACTAGTTTCACCCTTTCGGGCATCATCAGTGTTTAAAAAGAACCTATTGCACAAGAAGTAGGTATTTAAAATAATTCAGAAAAATGAATTAATTACCTAATTAATTAATTAACAGTTTAAAAGAAGAAAATTAAACCAAATTTTTTAAATTTTGAAATTTTTGAAAATTACCGCCAAGTGTCTGGCCCCCATTCTTGATTTCATCTTTTCCTTCTTTCTGTACTTCTTGTTTCTCTTGTACCACTTCTACATCCTTGTCATTATTAGTTTCACTTTTTTCTTCCATCAGACATGTTTTTGATACTATTTCAGAATTCGGTACAGTATGGATCTCAACAGGTACTACTTGTAATTCCTCAAGCTTGCTTTTAATACTGCTGCCTTCAGTAGCAACCACGTTTCCATCATGCCCTATTACCATAGATCTGTCACTGTTTTCTTTTGTTACATTTTCTTCGCCATTTCTAGATCCTTGTCATTATTAGTTTCACTTTTTTCTTCCATAAGACATGTTTTGGATACTATTTCAGAATTCGGTACAGTATGGATCTCAACAGGTACTACTTGTAATTCCTCAAGCTTGTTAATAATACTGCTGCCTTCAGTAGCAACCACGTTTCCATCATGCCCTATTACCATAGATCTGTCACTGTTTTCTTTTGTTACATTTTCTTCCAATAGTTTTGCAACATTTTGCTTCATCTCGGCCCCTGTATCTTTCTCAGTCTCTATATCATGGATATTTAACCTTTGCATTTGACTCTCTATTTCTTGATCCTCTGACTTTCTCCTACACGCCTGAGTGTTACCGTTTCTAGCTTGAAGCATACCTTTCAAGTCTGCCAGACTCAAATCTTTCGGTTCCGTGCATTTAGTTTGTTCAGCTTTTTCCAGATATTTAGCCAAATCACTTGCAAGGTTGTCACTCATTTTGTGTGCTTCCGATTTTCTTTGGTTTCTAGAGTTGAACTCGAAGTCTGATTCATCAGACGAGTCATTTTCAATACATTTGGCAACATCAGACTGTGGGGAAACAGTTTTACATTCGTCGGTATTTGCCATGCTTGTAACTTGTCTATCAATGTCAGTGTTGCACTGTGGGGGAACATTTTCTACTTCGTCTGTAGCTTTTGGAAGCTGGCAATCTTTTCTAGTCCTGTCACGAGAAAGTCTAGTGTTCATTATAATTTCTTGTATTTTCTTCTTCTTTTCCTCACGAGTTTTTTTATTCACTACCTGGACATAGTCTTGATCATCATCGTCATCACTATTTACAGGAACTCCTTTCCTGATCCTCTGCAATTGAGTTAGCCGACTTGCTTTCTTGCGTCTCTTAAACTCATTGGGAATGTTTCCTTGTCCTTTCGCATTGCTAATTTTAACACCATTCATTAGTTTTGAAGATGACTTCCGTTTTTCAACCGGCTTAACAGCTTTTTCGATCTCACAGGAAACTGGTTGCTGTTGTTCTTGTAGTAATTCCTGGCTCAGTTGCTCATAGCTGAATAATTCTGGGTGAGATTGTGTAGGAAGCACAGCATTTATAAATACATCACTATTGTATCTATTGACCTTGGGTCTGTTTCTGTCCCCACCAAATTTGTTTGAACCATTGCCTACTGGCCTTTTAGGATGACCTGATGAACCTGAAACAATTTAAAACAAGGTTAAAGAGAACTCATCACTTCAATCATATCCTCCCTTCAAGCCAAATTAATACATACTAGGTGTTCTCTCTCTTTTTTTTTTAGATTTCAATGTCTTCAACTATTTATCTATGTAGGTACATACCTAGTTGGCTGTAGATATTTGACTGCCTACTTTTTTTTTCAATAGATCTTCTTCAATGGTGAAAAATCTTGTTAGTCAAAACTTTTTAGGGTTCAATCAATATTACTAAGAACTTGTACACATAAAAAAATTAAAGACAACCATAAGTAAATTTTAAACCTCCCTTTCCTTAATTTAAATTTACCTCTCATTTGTTTCTCATGTTGCTGTCCCCTCATCTTCTTTGGTTTATTGAACTGTTTGATAAATGCCACTCCATCAGTTGTTTTTTCCTTGAGACTTTCCAAATCTCTTTTGTTTGCATCTCTTTGAAATTTATTATTTGGTTTCCCATCACCGTGGATTTCATTTCTTTCTCTCATAACTTGTTTGTTGTTATTTGATTGATTGTTTTTATCATTGATAATATCATAAACACTGTCAACTCCACTGAACTCAGAAGTGGAAGGTCTTGGTTGCAATGAATGATCTCTTGGATATTTATCACCACTGTTTCTTTGATTATGTTTGTTAGAATTGAATCGATCTGAGCTATATCCCCGTGGATTATTGAATCGATCCCTGCTGTTGCCTCTTGAATTGTAGAATTGATTACCACTGTTGCCTTGTGGCATATATTGGTCACTGCTGTTGCCTCTTCCATGATGAGATTTGTAATTGTTGTGAAATCTTTCACCTTGATATCTGTCTTCTTGTCTGTTATATTTTTGAGGGCCATATGATCTTTTGTTCAAGACTGGATTGATGTCCTTTCTGTCACCACTACTACCAGCACTGCCTTGAGCTGAAAATGAGAAATCAGAATGAAGATAAATTTTACCTGAAAGAGTACATAGGTGGCTTAAAAAGTTTTTTTTTTCTGTAGGTAAGGTACCTAAGTACTAAGTTTGACATTTCCACCAGCAAGAAGGTAGCTTCCTAGTGGTTATGAAAAATTACCAATATGACACAAAAGAGTCCTGAAGTCCTGAACAAATCTGGATTTCAGACATTTCCTTTTCTGGTCCATTTGATTTTTTGTTGATTTTCTGGTCACATAAAATAAAGGGTGTCCCAATAAGAACTAAAGATTTAAATGGTCATAACTTTTTTATGACTTGTTTTATTTTTCCCAATCTTTGACAGATTGATTTGATTTTAAACATATCAAAATTATTCATCATGGAGTCTAAATCGGTTCAACAATGTGTTAGCACAATAAAATCGACACATTATCACTTTGGCGCAAGAATTTTCCTAGTCGAATTTGTGTCATTTTCTGTTTTAGTGAGGAGAAAAGGCCTTCATGATCATGTAATTTTACTCTCCTAGACTTCTTTCTGTGAGGGTAGGTATCTAAAGTCACAGGTTTACACTAACAAACCCACAAGCTTTGAAGTATTAAAAGGTGAAATTGAAAGTTGCATCAACGAGAAACAGCCTGATTTCCTCAAATTTGTCATCGAAAACTTTGTCAAAGGGAACAAATGTACCATTAAAGTCAAGGAGGTTATTTGTCTGATTATTGTTCCATATAAAATTCCAGAATGTTTACTTCTCAAATCATCTAATAGGGAAGTCCATTTTTTCCATGGAGAACCATGCTTTATTAAACAATCAAATCTTGAGTTCTTATTGGGACAGCCTTTATAATATATCCTTTAAGTATTCTTGGGCTCCTGTGCAAGCATAGATGCATTTTCTTTCTATATGGAATGAAACTTCCTCTTTCACTTGGCCAGTACCCCAGTTCCACTTGGGGTTAGCAAAGTGCTTCAAACCTAGAGGGGAATATGGAATGGAACAATGTAGTAATTAACACAAGTCTGTAGACTAGGGTTACCAGACAAGATATTTCAAAAGGAGGACATTTTGGCTAAAAAAAACGGACATTTCAACCAAAAGGAGGACACAGAAAATAATCAACACAAAAACCACCAGTAGGTATAATAAGTAACATGATTTTTTTTTTTTTTTTAAATTAACGAAATAACTAATAATCACATTTTGAAAATAGGCACATAGCACATAGGTAGTACCCAATAATACAAATAAATGTCTAGTACAACGAGACAAGAGTTAGTATCTACAATAGGTCCGGATGTAAACTCGGAAAAGGAAAATGATTTAACCCAGGTTGCGATAGTGAGTTGATCAGGCTCAAAGCACAAAGTGGGATAAATCAAATAAGTAGGCAATAAAGGGAGCTAAGGGCGAGAGCTATGCCAAAACAAATACAATTTAAATTCAACTTAAGTACAGAATAATCGTAGGTAATCGCTGTAAATTTGAGGATATTGCTGAATACAGGAGAACGACGTGAGTAGAGACTTTGTGTCGAGAGCGTCCCCTCGACAACAAATCTCAAAAATTCCAAGTCGTTAGAAGTCGTTCGATTGACCAGTGTGAGAAAATGTCGAGTTAAGTTGCAAATGGTCCTCGACTTGAATAACAGTCCGCGTAATTTTCCATGTCGTTAGAAGTCGTTCGATTGACCAGTGTGAGAAAATGTCGAGTTAAGATGCAAATGGTCCTCGACTTGAATAACAGTCCGCGTAATTACACCTGGAAGGAAAGAAAATAAAACTCACACAGTAAAATGCTCACAATTTATTGTATCTTTTGACCTTGGGTCTGTTTCTGTCCCCACTAAATTTGTTTGAACCATTGCCTACTGGCCTTTTAGGATGACCTGATGAAACTGAAACAATTTAAAACAAGGTTAAAAAGAACTCATCACTTCAACCATATCCTCTCTTCAAGCCAAATTAATACATAGGTACTAGGTGTTTTCTCTCTCTCTCTCTCTCTCTCTCTTTTTGAGATTTCAATGTCTTCAACTATTTATCTATGTAGGTACATACCTAGTTGGCTGTAGATATTTGACTGCCTACTTTTTTTTTTCAATAGACCAAATCTGCGATTAATAAACATTTGAAATTTGGATAACGGGGCAACACTGCAGAAAATCAATGTTATACATAATGTAGATAATACAATAGCAATAACAATCAGTTCTACGGGATCACCGCAAACAAATACTTACTCAGCAATACAATACCTTACTTAATGTAGATAATACAATAGCAATAGCAATCAGTTCTACGGGATCACCGCAAACAAATACTTACTCAGCAATACAATACCCTACAATAATACCAAAGTGTCCAGCTGAGTTATGATGAGCTAAGGAGAAAATCAATATTAATCGAAATCAGGTGATGGGAAGCAACCCGACAATTGATGAGAAAGCATAGTCAATAGATCTTCTTCAATGGTGAAAAATCTTGTTGGTCAAAACTTTTTAGGGTTTATTTAATATTACTAAAAACTTGTACAGATAAAAAAAAATTAAAGACAACCATAAGTAAATTTTAAACCTCCCTTTCCTCAATTTAAATTTACCTCTCATTTGTTTCTCATGTTGCTGTCCCCTCATCTGCTTTGGTTTATTGAACTGTTTGATAAATGCCACTCCATCAGTTGTTTTTTCCTTGAGACTTTCCAAATCTCTTTTGTTTGCATCTCTTTGAAATTTATTGTTTGGTTTCCCATCACCATGGATTTCATTTCTTTCTCTCATAACTTGTTTGTTGTTATTTGATTGATTGTTTTTATCATTGATAATATCATAAACACTGTCAACTCCACTGAACTCAGAAGTGGAAGGTCTTGGTTGCAATGAATGATCTCTTGGATATTTATCACCACTGTTTCTTTGATTATGTTTGTTGGAATTGAATCGATCTGAGCTATATCCCCGTGGATTATTGAATCGATCCCTGCTGTTGCCTCTTGAATAATTGTAGAATTGATTACCACTGTTGCCTTGTGGCATATATTGGTCACTGCTGTTGCGTTGAATCGATCCCTGCTGTTGCCTCTTGAATAATTGTAGAATTGATTACCACTGTTGCCTTGTGGCATATATTGGTCACTGCTGTTGCATTGAATCGATCCCTGCTGTTGCCTCTTGAATTGTAGAATTGATTACCACTGTTGCCTTGTGGCATATATTGGTCACTGCTGTTGCCTCTTCCATGATGAGATTTGTAATTGTTGTGAAATCTTTCACCTTGATATCTGTCTTCTTGTCTGTTATATTTTTGAGGGCCATATGATCTTTTGTTCAAGACTGGATTGGTGTCCTTTCTGTCACCACTACCACCAGCACTGCCTTGAGCTGAAAATGAGAAATCAGAATGAAGATAAATTTTACCTGAAAGGTAAGGTACTAAGTTTGAAATTTCCACCAGCAAGAAGGTAGCTTCCTAGTGGTTATGAAAAATGACCAATATGACACAAAAGAGTCTCCATGGAGAATTATGCTTTATTAAACAATCAAATATTGAGTTCTTATTGGGACACCCTTTATAATATATCCTTTAAGTAGTATTCTTGGGCTCCTGTGCAAGCATAGATGCATTTTCTTTCTATGTGGAATGAAACTTCCTCTTTCACTTGGCCAGTACCCCAGTTCCATTTGGGGTTAGCAAAGTGCTTCAAACCTAGAGGGGATAATGTGGAATGGAACAATGTATTAATTTAATTAACACAAGTCTGTAGACTAGGGTTACCAGACAAGATATTTCAAAAGGAGGACATTTTGGCTAAAAAAGACAGGCATTTCAACCAAAAGGAGGACGCAGAAAATAATCAACACAAAAACCACCAGTAGGTATAATAAGTAACATGATTTTTTTTTTTTTTTTATCCTACAGTGGACCTAGGTACATACCTAGCACCTATTTATATAGGTACCTACTGAATGTATGTACATTGTACATGGACTTAATTGCACAAAAATTACATTTATACTTAATAAAAATTTGAGTCCTGACATCCTCTTCTCAACGGAAAACGTTACATTACGTAAATTAGGCCAAAACTTCAAAAAGGCAGACATTTTGCTATATTTTAAAAAGGTGGGCGGACAGAAGACAAACATATAAAAAGGAGAACATGTCTGCCAAAAAGCGGATGTCTGGTAAGTAAGCCTACTGTAGACCCAAGGGTTACTAAACAGACTAATATTCTTACCAGTAGCAGGAGTTGGTTTTTCACTCATTGTCAAACCTTATGATTCAGATTATCAACACCTGAAAAAGAAAACAGAAACAAATTAATATAGGTAAATTATTCAAGATTGATACATCATCTACCAACTACAGGGACCTGGAAAAGAGAAGGAAAACAGGATAGGAGAAAGCCAGCCGTTTTGAGAATGAACCTTATCCGTTCAAGTTAATATCGTCTCCAGGTGCAACACCTGAAAAAGAAAACAGAAACAAATTAATATAGGTAAATTATTCAAGATTGATAGGTACATCATCTACCAACTACAGGGAACTGGAAAAGAGAAGGAAAACAGTGTCACGGGGTTATTTGGCCCGTGGCGAGAGGACAAATGAAAACACTTCGATTGAGGAAATTAATGGATAGTTATGTATTTTATTATGCTTCGGGCTGTTCAGTGTGTGCAGAATTCGATTTAATACTGTTGACTACTGAGGTCTTAACCCTCTCTTGTTTCATTTTATCTCCTACCTGAATTAATTTTAAGTTGTGGATAGCGACATCATGGAAAAATATATCGAATAATTTGGAACAATATAATGTAAGTGAAAAATACATAAACTGTCAATAACGTGAATGTGAACTATCGATAGTTCTCCTCCTCTAGCAAAAACTAAAACTCAAAACGCAAATTCAAAAGTAAACAAAAATGTTGCCAGACGATATAAACTAATAAGAGGGAGCATAAAAAAATATGCTCTCTTTTGCCTCTTCGTTGCTTAACAAAAATGTTGCCAGACGATATAAACTAATAAGAGGGAGCATAAAAAAATATGCTCTCTTTTGCCTCTTCGTTGCTTTACACTAGGTTCACACTGCACGTTTTTTTTACCGTGACATTTTTTTTTTTTTTTTTAAAACGTGCGGTGTGAACCTAGTGTTTAAGTAGTAAACTTTTGAACAAAATACCTATTCGATTGATAAAATTACTCCTTTACTTTCGGAACTTTTAATTTTGTTTCACTACTAGTATCTTATAGTTTTGTACTCTTTCTTGGTCCACTCAGATTTTGTTCACAAATCAAATCGAATGCTCTTAAACCGCAGTTTCGCTTTTCAATGGAATCACGCATGCTCCACTACACTCTTTCTCGGTCCACTCAGATTTTGTTCACAAATCAAATCGAATGCTCTTAAACCGCAGTTTCGCTTTTCAATGGAATCACGCATGCTCCACTACAGTCTTTCTCGGTCCACTCAGATTTTGTTCACCAATCAAATCGAATGCTCTTAAACCGCAGTTTCGCTTTTCAATGGAATCACGCATGCTCCACTACATTTCAACCTCCGTGGTGGACCTTGAATGGAATGCGTCAAATGTCAGGGTCAATGACCTGAAAGGTTACCGAAAATTAAGAAATGTCATGCAGGTTGAATACCTACTATTCCTTCTCAGGGGACTTTCAAATCTTGCAAACTGGTTTCCTCATTTTTTTTTTTTAAGCTTGTTGAGGTTTTTAGTGACAGGGACTTTACCCTAATGCAGCCCTAATCCAGCCTGAGTGGGGCTGGAAAAACCATGTAATTGACAAGATTGTAATACCAACCACCTGTAAACCAACCAAGTACAACGTTGATCTTTAGAAATCCATAATTGATAACAGGGACTTTTTTACAGGCTACATCAATGAAAACTATAATTTTATTATATTAATAACGTAGTACAGGTTTATTTTCGTTTTGACATTAAAATATAAATTTATTCTTGTAACTCATAAAAGTATGGAAAATATTAAAAAGTAGGTAAATATTTAAAACTTCAACACAACGAGAAAAAAAAAAAAAAAAAAAAAAAAAAAAAAAGAGATGACTGATGGGGCCTTAGCTATTGAAACGAAAGGATGAGACATGGCCAAACTCATGATGACCATTAGAAAGAAATATCAAGGAGATTCGTAGAAGCTTAACTCACCCTCTAGGGCGGGCTGATTGCCCCTACACCTAAGACTCGGAGCCTCTACACCTAAGCCTGAAAAAAAAAAAAAAAAAAAAAATCCCTGAATTTTTTGTTCCCAGTAAAAAAACAAAGTTCGGTATTACGGAGAGGATTAATGGATTAGTTCGGGAATTTTATGAAGGAATAATAAATAAAATCTTGGGCGGAAAAATGTTGTTCGTCAAATACTGGTGTTGTTCTGCCGGCTTTGTTCTTGTGGTGAAGGAAAATTATTTCGTCTCTTTTTTAGATTGGTTAAAGATCTTCATAAAGTACTCGTATTTCGTAGATACAAGAAAGGACCTTCATAGGTTGTACATAGGAAACATAAAGCTACCAAATAGCATTGGTATTGTCTGTAAAAATTAGCTTAATCAGAGTGCTATAAAAGTGCCTACAATCCTAAACGATATCAACTTTATTAACTGATAGTAAAGGCTGTGGAATATTTACGAGGTGGATAAAGAACACAGGATAAATGAGGGAATGAACAGGGAATAGAAGAGGGAAAGCTGAACTTCATATAAAAGGGAGGGAGAGTAATGTACAGAAAGGCAGGGAATAGCCTGTTCCTCCGAACACAAATGTCCCGCTATTTGTTTCAGATCCGCAATAGGAAGAGGGGAAGAACGAGGAGAAAAGGGGAAATATCCCACATTTCTTTCTCACACTCATCTATAATTACATCAACATTTCCTTTCCCTCTCTCTCTCTCTCCCCCCTCTCTCTCTCTCTCCCTCCTTCTTGGTACAAGTTTGAGTATATTGGTACAAAATTGAGCTCTTTCTCCCTCTCCCTATCTCTCTCCTTCTCCTCCCTCTCTCCTTCTCCCTCTCTCTCCTTCTTCCCCTCCCTCTCTCCTCCCTCCCTCTTAAATCGAAGCAATACTTTAATAAAGTTGATACCTAACATGTATTTAATAATTTATAATAAACTAGCGGGATACCCGCGAGCTTTGCATCGCTCAGTTTTCCGGCCAAAAATTTCGAATTTCTTGAATAACTCGCGAACTGCTGGCTTTAGGAAATTCTAACCTAGCCTATAACCACCGCCATAAAAATATGAACCTGTGCACAAAATTTCAAGTTTCTACGACTTACCGTTTAGACGGCAACCTCTTACAGACAAATAAACAAACAGAAAACCTCTCTTATTAATAAGATTATTTATTCCATTTAGGAAATATTTTAAAACAAAACATTTAAACATGTAGAAAGGCTACGTAGGTATTTAAAGTACAGTCGAACCTGTCTAAGTGGGAATCCAAGGGACTGACAATTTTTTCCCACTTATCCAGGTTTCCCAGTAAAAAAGTTTCCCACTTGTTGCCGTTTTCCTATTCCCACTTATAGAGCTAAATGTGAACACTGGTTCGGAGGAAGAGGAATCTGTCAGTAAGGGTTACTATGCTTTCCTACAAATTCCCACAGAGGTCCGCTGAAGGCTCCAGACCTAGGAAAAAGGCAACCTTTCCCACTTACAGAGGCTCCTGACCAAGTATCTAGAAAAAGTCATTTCCACTTATAGAGGCTCGATTTTCCCATTTAAACAGGTTTTTTTTAGTAAAAAAGGAAGGGGCCACGATTTTTTCCCCAGTTATCCAGGTTTCCCACTTAGAGAGCTAAATGTTAACACTGGTTCGGAGGAAGAGGAATCTGTCAGTAAGGGTTACTATGCTTATGGACCTTTGGGTTGCCGAATAGCTTGATTATTTGCAGTTTCTATGGCCATTTTCGGTGGGAGGGCTGAACTTTCTTCTTCATCTTTCACATCGACAGGTGTGTTGCTCTTGACTGCCGTTTTTCGGGTTTTCTTTTTCTTTGATTCCCCTTCTTCCTTGGCCATCATCTTCAACAGTATCTCCATCTGTTCTTTACTGAGTTGTTTAATTTGTTCTGCAAGTGTGGCCGAGTCATCGTTTTCTGTTTCCCTCGATTCTTTTTTATTCATTTTGGTATCACAATTACTCCCAGTAGTCTCTGGAATACTTTTCTTCTCTTCTATGTCAAGTTGAGAGAGTTGGTTTGTGATGTCTTCAGTAATATTAACTTTTGAATCAGGTAGAGCTTTACTATCACATTCTGGAATACTGGTAGATGATTGTGTTGAAAATTCATCTACAACCTTGGGAAGGGAATCACTTTTCTGTAAAATATTGTCGGACTTGATGTCATCTAGAGAGTGACTAGGTTCACCTGTGTTACTATCATTTTCCTGGGCAATACTTTGTGATTGTGACAGCGAGTCTTTTCTCTTTTCCACACTCTCTTGAACCAAGGTTCACCTGTGTTACTATCATTTTCCTGGGCAATACTTTGTGATTGTGACAGCGAGTCTTTTCTCTTTTCCACACTCTCTTGAACCGTCATCTACAACCTTGGGAAGGGAATCACTTTTCTGTAGAATATTGTCGGACTTGATGTCATCTAGAGAGTGACTAGGTTCACCTGTGTTACTATCATTTTTCTGGGCAATACTTTGTGATTGTGACAGCGAGTCTTTTCTCTTTTCCACACTCTCTTGAACCTCACAAGCGATACTTCTCTTTTCCACATACTTTTGAGTTTTACAAGAAATACTAGCTGAATTGGTTTCGTTTTGGACTGTCAAGGATTGATTCCTTAGTCTCGCTTTTTGTTGTCTGATTTTCTCTAAAATCTTTTCCTTATTGAATTTGATTTTCCTTCTATATTCTTCTTCGTCGGACTGGTTTTCGTTTTCATCATAGGAATCTTCTGGTTCATCTGCCTTGGATTGCTTTTTCACAGTGCTTGATATAACGTCAGTTTCATTGGGAAGAGACGTGTTTATATCTGACAAGAATCTTCTGGTTCATCTGCCTTGGATTGCTTTTTCACAGTGCTTGATATAACGTCAGTTTCATTGGGAAGAGACGTGTTTATATCTGCTGTATCCTCTTTTGGTTTCTTTTCGTTTTGTTGTTCAGAGATATTCTTTCCTTCAGTAACGCTTTCTTTCTGCATGGACGGGTTATCTTGTGGACTGGGTGGATTTTCAATGGTATTATTTGTTGACTCTTTCTTCGAGTTTTTGATATATAGGCTGGGCGGCGCTTCGAACTCTTGACGTTCGCGCGCCTCCCGGCACGCTTGATTTTCTTTATCGTCTTTGAACTGAGAGCGAGCAGGCAAAGTTTTCTTATTTCCTTTGGGTTTGGGAGGTGCATGTTTCTCAGCAGACCGAATGGTTTCACTGGAATCCCGAGCTTTATCTTCGTTAGGACGTTGACCTTTCTGTCTTGAGTTGCTGAAATCTTTTCCTCTATTCTCTCGCGTCATTTGTCTGGAACCCCCTCTATTATTTCCTCCCCCTCTGTTATTTCCTGGATTACGTGAATCTGAGCTGTTATGTTCAGTATTACGTGTGTTTGGACTTCTCCAGCTTCCTTCATTCTGATTCCATTGATTATTGTATCTTGGAGGTCTTCCATAGCCGCGATCTGAAAAACACAAGAACCAAGAACACAATTCAAATATTAAGGTGTGTTACTCATTGTGAGAATAGAGTGCAGCGGAGAGCATTGTCCAGAGAGCTCTATGCTTTTAATAGATCAGTTGCGCTTACTTGGGTGATGTGTCAAAGTCATAGAGCAGGAAAAATGAGGACCAACGGAATTTTCCTTTTTCTTCTACGACTTCTAGATACCGAGATAAATCGGTTTAAAAAATACCGGTAAATCGTGAAATTTGACGTAACGGCATACGCTCCCGTATGCGATGACGTCATAATTCATGACTCCCGATTCGTTTGTTTGTGCGCAAGCGTTTTTGCGCATTTTGACGTGAAATCTGACGTCACAACTCTTGTAACTTTTTCATTAGAACGGCAATTAAAAATTGAATTTTCGACCTTTTAAATTTACTTTTTCGGAGTTTTGACCTCAGATTTGGATTTTTCACAACTTTTTACGTAGAAATCGACCTTGTATTAATAATATTTTCCCAATTGCAACTCCTCCATTCTATGCTTTTTTTCCTCTCTGTTCGCTCTCTATGCTCTCTGATTGAATGCTCTGTGCTCTCTACTTCACTCTGTTCTTACACTTACTCAAAATCATTCAACAAGTGAGATTTAGCACTTCCTTATAAAATGCCCGATAACCGTAACGAACGATTACTCGCTAAGATCGCCATAACCCGAACAAATGGTCATTTATTCAGTCTCATTCTGGCAGGGTATATTCTATTCCATTTAAGATATCTCTGGAACGATTAGGAATTTTTGAATTCTGATAATTTTCCTGGGTTGACCGAACAATTTAGGGACCGGGTCGGTTCCAATGAAATTTTCGCTATCTATTACCGTTTCGGCTCTAGAAGTTGAACAGAATTTTCTTATTCTATGTAAGATATCTCTGGAACGATTAGGAATTTTTGAATTCTGATAATTTTCCTGGGTAGACCGAACAATTTAGGGACCGGGTCGGTTCCAATGAAATTTTCGCTATCTATTACCGTTTCGGCTCTAGAAGTTGAACAGAATTTTCTTGTCGGCAAATAGCCACAAACATAAATACAATTTTCTCATTTATGAACAAATGAAGGAGGACGCCCAAGATCGAGAAAAGTGGAGAACGTCGTGTTGAAACCTGTCCTAGGACAGATCTACATCTATATATTTAGAAGTTGAACAGAGTTTTCTTGTCGGCAGATAGCCACAAACATAAATACAATTTTCTCATTTATATATTATGAAGAATGAATGAGGAATGTCCTCCCAACGAAACCCAAATATTGATGACTTACCATTAGCACCATCAGCGGGTCTACTATTGTTCCAGTTTCGAGTACTTGTCGGTTTTCTTGACGCATAGTGCGCCATATTCTTTCGACTTTCCTCTTTCAAATCATTGAGGAAATTCGGATCGACATCTTTCTCGAACAGCTCAGGCTTGAGTAGCTTGATTTTGATCAGAGCATCCAGGTAGGCGGTTTTCTTAGCATTGCGACTAGACTTGAGCTCATGGTAGAGGAGTTCATAGGTGGAGATGGGAACTCGTAGCTGTAACCATATTGGTTTACATACCTGAAAGAAAAATCTAAACTTAATACAGGCCTTTGTGTAACTCACTGACTGAGTCACTCATACTAATTCTAACCCACTTCTAGATGAGCTAGGAAAATGCGGTTTTCACCATTCCAAATATTGGTACATGTCATAAATCCCGTCAATAAAACTAGTGTACAGAGATGTCGAAAAAACTTGATACTCCAGACTGACTGAGTCACTCATACTAATTCTAACCCACTTCTAGATGAGCTAGGAAAATGGGGTTTTCACCATTCCAAATATTGGTACATGTCATAAATCCCGTCAATAAAACTAGTGTACAGAGATGTCGAAAAAACTTGATACTCCATTTCGTTAAGAAAGGTTAGTGTTATTACAGGCCGGGTGGCGCTTCGAACTCTTAACGTTCGCGAGCCTTCACAACAAAAGCCATTGTTTCACTGACCTATCAAAGTGATGCTTCGAAACTTTAATAAAAAAAAGTGTGGAAAAGAGAGCTGATTTAGTATTCCGATTGAATAGGTACTTCTGTTTGAAGTACGAGCCTCAGCCTTACAAAAACTCACCACACTCCTAATCCCAAGTCCTGAAATTCTTCTGTTTGAAGTACGAGCCTCAGCCTTACAAAAACTCACCACACTCCTAATCCCAAGTCCTGAAATTCCACAACCAATGTAAATAAGTCAAGAAGAACAACTGGAAAATACCCAGGGTCCTACAATGGCTTCGTAGATTCGTATAAGCTTAACCCATCCCTTGGGGCTGTTGCCCCAACACCTAAGCCTCAGAGTGGGCTTTTTGTGTATGGAGTTAAGCTGGATGGAAGCTCAGACCACTACCTACAACGGCTTTAGGGAACAACTGGAAAATACCCAGGGTCCTACAATGGCTTCGTAGATTCGTATAAGCTCAACCCATCTCTTGGGGCAATTGCCCCAACACCTAAGCCTCAGAGTGGGCTTTTTGTGTATGGAGTTAAGCTGGATGGAAGCTCAGACCACTACCTACAACGGCTTTATTGAATAAGTAAAATTAAGTAGGTAGGTACCCCTACCTATATTAATATTTTTGCACCTTATCCCTACTTAGGCCTTTACGTGTACGCTTAGTAACTTGCCGGTGTAGGTTGGTATCTAGGTGCGTAGGTACATAACGTAGATAAGATACTAGATACTTTTTCCTTTTTTGTACTAAATTGGTGGAGACGGAACGTACAAGTAAGCGTGCCGCTTCAAGCTTACATTTAACCCATGGAGGTCTGGACATTTATTGATTATGTTCATCAGAATATCTAGAGCTTGATCCAAATCTTGCTTCGCGATTAGACGGAACGTACAAGTAAGCGTGCCGCTTTAAGCTTACATTTAACCCATGGAGGTCTGGACATTTATTGATTATGTTCATCAGAATATCTAGAGCTTGATCCAAATCTTGCTTCGCGATCAAATAGTAAAATCCTTCTTGCAGGGCTGTCTCATATTGATGTGCGTCTCCTAGATACTTCTCCTTCAGTTCCGTGAGAATAGGCAGTGGATCATAGTCAGGATTTATTTTCAAGTTGATCTTGATGATATCCATACCAGACCCATAGGAGCCATGTTCTAAAGCCTTTTCATTAAACTCGAGGGCTTTTTCATAGTCCTGTTAAAAAGAAAAGTCAAAGACTAAAGAGACAGAATAGTTAGTCTGGAGGGTAAGGCGTCTGCCTTGTAAGTGCTAGGTCGCGGGTTTGATTCCCGCCGCGCCCGGGGCGGATTTTATCCTACACAGATAAGACTCGGTCTCGGAACGGCTGGTTTTCTCCTGTCCTCTCTTTCCTCTTCGCTGTCGGGACGATAAGACTTTAGCAGTTACAGTTTCCTCTATCAAACCTTTTGAAAAAAAAAAGGGAAGGACCGAATTAAAAAAATAATAATGAAAAAAAAAAAAAAACAATTCGTGTCTCTCATAGAACATGGCCAAGGTATGGGACCGAATTAAAAAAATAATAATGAAAAAAAAAAGTTACCAATTCGTGTCTCTCATAGAACATGGCCAAGGTATGTAGCGTCATAGGATTGGTTGGATTCATTTCAACTGCCTTCAATGCCAACTCTTTGGCTTTCCCAACCTGTTTGAAAGGATATGGTAGATCAGACAGGCCTCTTGAAACCTTGGCAAGTGCTTGGGCTGTCAAATCCCCGTAGCTTAGCGCCTCCCTGTATAGAAATGGGAAAGGAGGCAAAACATCAATATAGAGGAGTATAGGAGTGATTAATTTAGACTGTTGAGGATGAACAGAAGTCCATTTTTCCATACTTTAAGGTAGCTATAGGCATAGTACCTACTCATGTTCATGTAATGGTAATAGTTTTCAAACAAGAGTGAGTATAAGTAGTATTTAACTTACATAAACAAGTCATGTGCTTTTTCATTCAAGCCAATGGTAATAGTTTTCAAACAAGAGTGAGTATAAGTAGTATTTAACTTACATAAACAAGTCATGTGCTTTTTCATTCAAGCCTTTGATCTTAGGCTCCAGCTTTTCCATGTTGGGAGTTTTATTGAATTTTTGAAACAACTTCCAAGCAAACTCCTTGTACGATAATGCACAAAATAGACTGAATCCTGAACACTTCTTCTTGTTGTAGGCTTTTTCAAAACAGAGCAATTCTTCTTGCTGAGGAATATCAAAGAAGGCTTCCATTTTCCGTACCCGACGCAATGTCTTTCCCAACATGAAAGTCCATTCAGCTTCATCGGGATTGAGTTCCACAGCTTGTCGGATATCATCCAATATTGCATTGGAACATTCAGTTCCAAATTCATTAAATATTGATGCCTTTATCCCAAGTAAACCAGCCTTTTCAATGTTGTTCATAGACTTTTGTGTTTTGATTTTGTCTGCTAGCTGAAAAAATAATAAAATAAGGGAAAAGGGTAAAAACCTACTATATTCCTCCCCCTTCCCTATACATTTTTTTTTTTTTAATTTATTTAATCACACATGGCCTTGCTGCTTAGCGTGTAAATAAATAACTAAAAAAAAAATATTTAATCTCAGTGGTGAGGTGGTTAAAAAGCTACCCTGGTAAAAAGGAAGATGTAAGTTCAATTCAACCCAAGTTATTGAACTCTGTCCTAAATATATATTTGAGAAATGGACTACAATAATAGTAGCAGTCAACTAATCAACTATGTACTGGGGTAAAGGGATTCTCTTAGTCCTATTTGAAAATTATAAATGAGCACTACATATTAGTAAATTAGTACCCACTATTTTGCTGAGAGTATGACACATTTAGCTGAGAGTGTCACTTACCTTTTGAGCATTAACATAGTCCTCCTCTTCAAAATAAAATCTCCCTTTCATGGCTAATAAAACGTGGTAGAGAGAGGACTTGATAGACTCAAAGAAACTGTCCTTGATGTTTTTATCATCAAGTGTTGCCTGAGACTTTTCTATTGCTTCCCAAGCCTGTTTCATATTTTCTCTTTTAAAACTATAAAAACTCAGGGCTGCACTGTTAACATACCTAAAAACAAGGAGCAAATTAAAATGCAGACACATGTAAATACACCTAGTAGTCACAATCCTGCAGAAATGACCCAAATTGAACTGCAGTTCAGATTCTGCATTCTGTTCAAATTCTAATCAAATATATGTACATTGATCACTTATAGGACCACAATTTTATCTTCATTTGTCTGTCTACCTAGGTCCTTCTATAAAAACATAAAAATATATTAACATATATTATCATGATTAAATCTGATTAACTAAAAATGTAATTTGTCTGTCTACCTAGGTCCTTCTATAAAAACATAAAAATATATTAACATATATTATCATGATTAAATCTGATTAACTAAAAATGTGAAATCAAATCTCTAGTCTCTGGCCCCAGCCAATAATGTCCAATACAATGAATCATCAAAGAAAACAGTAACTTACATCCTCCACTTGAATGCTCCTTCTTTTGGGTTTTCTTTTTCTTTGGCTTTGTCCAATACAATGAATCATCAAAGAAAACAGTAACTTACATCCTCCACTTGAATGCTCCTTCTTTTGGGTTTTCTTTTTCTTTGGCTGTCAAAGTCATAGAGCAGGAAAAATGAGGACCAACGGAATTTTCCTTTTTCTTCTACGACTTCTAGATACCGAGATAAATGGGTGATGTTTCAAAGTCATAGAGCAGGAAAACTGAGGACCAACGGAATTTTCCTTTTTCTTCTACGACTTCTAGATACCGAGATAAATCGGTTTAAAAAATACCGGTAAATCGTGAAATTTGACGTAACGGCATACGCTCCCGTATGCGATGACGTCATAATTCATGACTCCCGATTCGTTTGTTTCTTTGGCTTCAAGAAATCTGATTTTTTCTTCCAACTGTTGTGATTTACAAACTGCAATTTTATCACCGAAGATAATTTCAGGGAAAGACCAATTGCATGGTGATTCAAAACTACAGAGTGCTTCGTAAAGAGCAAAGTCATCCACCTTTTTCTCCTTTGCCATTTTGTCTAGGTTTATGAGCTCCTCTGAAAGACACAAAGCACAATATTGACTATAGTACTAGACCATAAAACATACAAATTATCATCAAAGTACATAAGTACTAGACCATACATATTAGTATTATCATCAAAGTACATTTCCCTCTTTTGGGTCCAGCTCAAGTTTACTCCACAGAGTGAGCTATTTTTTTGCTCATTGAGCGAATTTGGGGATTGAGCCTAACAGATACACACATAAGAATTACCTATCTAGTGCACAACAACAATGTTTCTAGAACAGTGAGGAATTTTATGCAGCTTGTTGCATCAGCTTCAAAATCTTTCCATTTACACACAGGTACCTTCTCCCTTAAGTGCGACTCTTTACCAATGTAGGAAATCCTCAGATTCTTTGTCCACAGTACTAAGGCAGTATTTCACCAAACAGTAACAGTACCTATCAATATTTTGTCTCAATTTTCTGATAAGCAAAGCAAAACAAATGAACAATGGATGTGATAAGAGAATGCAACTCTGGAGAATCAGGCCTGTAGTCAGGGAATCTGGCCGTATTCTAGACAAGCTATCAACACTTACGTTAAGAGTGGGTAGGACTGTTCAGACTTGGAGACAAAAGAACTGCTGAACAGACAAAAAACACTTCAATTTCAGACAACAAATCTCTCTCTTTTCATTTTCAGTTCACAAATCACAAAGAAGAAAGACACGAAAAAAAATTCCGGTTTGTTTACATTTTTTTTCTTTGCGATAAGATACAGTGTTGTCAGCTCGGTCATGCATTATCAGAAAGTAAAATTTATGCTCAGTTGCCTCAGAGATTTTTTATGCTCGTTGCATTAAAATGGTACCTACCTACCTACAATATACCTACCTATACATAGGGGGCCGAGGGAGCCCGGAGCCCCCCCTCGAGCTTCATTTTTCTCGCTTAATGTAAGTAAGTACGTCAGACTCCGAAAAATTGGGGTCGTGGGGACTCGGCCACCCCCCCCCCCTTTATTTTTCTCCTGTACTATGTAGGCCAGACTCCGAAAATTTGGAGCATCTATTTTGGAGAAAAAAAAAAGTCCATTGCCCAGAGAGCTCAGATAGTCACATATTCGTAGACAAACCACGCGTTGTTTAACCTCAGTGATCCTTTGGAAACTGGAATACCTTTTGAACGAGCTATCGCCACTCACTGCTCACTGGGTACCTACACTGATTTTTTTTTTTTTTCTTTTTTTTCAAGAGGTTTGACAGAGGGACCTGTATAACTGCTGAGGTCTTATCGTCCCGAAATCGAAGAGAGATGGAAGACAGGAGAGGAAAAAGCCAGCCGTTCCGAGAACGAACATTTCATCAGGATAAAATCCGCCCCGGGCGGGAATCGAACACGCGGCCTAGCGCTTACAAGGCAGACACGCCACCAATTAAGCTAGGCTGGCAAAACTTATAATCTCGAGACATGAATGTTTAGCTTGCAAAATCTTTTCTACCCTGCCACGTAAAAAAGTGGAATATCAAAAAAATCCTCAAACTAATACAAAGGTATGGTGTTACTGTCTTCTACATTAGAATGTGTTTGAGATTTGAGGAATGTTTTATTAATGTTTTTGCTAGGATGCTAGGTAACTAAGGTGATCTAATTCAATATTCAACTGTCGGGAATTGGCATTTGGCCCCAGACGGTACCTTGCTAGATAAAATTCGAAATGTGTTCACTGTTCATCAATTATTTTTGCCACGTAAAATAAAATACTTGTACATGTACATATTTCATACTTGTATTAGCTTCAAACTCGGTAGGACAGATGTTTCAAACTTTTTACCTATATAGTCCTCATTTTTGAAAGCTGCACAAGGATGTCAACTTTTCCCTGTGACACGACCGCGACCCCGGATATCTAGAACTCCGACAATCCGACTTTTAAATCAGATATATCCAAGAGAAGTGGAGCAAACAAGAAACAAATTAGAAAAAGTAATAATTAGAAAGGAAACAGAAAAAAATATGAGGCAAAGAAATGATAAATTGCTCATAAATAAAGTAAGCCAGCATAATACGAACGCTGAGAGAGATGAGAGAAAGATTTGAATGAAAAGATGAAAGTATATCGAGGACCGGCACATAACGGGTCTCCCGTACAATATCCCTGGTTGCATAATGGTAATCTCGCCCAGGGCCGTCCACAGCATAACAGGACCCCGGGGCTAACTCGAACAATGTGAGGCTCTCCTCGTGACAATTTTTTACAAACAAGAATACTAGTGCTGGTCACTCAAGGTGAGATCGTCTGACGTCAGTGGCCGGCATAGGAGGTAGGTATTTGTATTTTATTTTCCTTCTTGGAGAAATACTGCTGGTTTTAGCCCCCCGGGGAGCATACTTTCACAAAAATACTGTTGAAGGACACCTGAGCGCAAGCATCTTTGAGATAGTATCCTTGGTTTTCATCATGGTTATGGGTCCGGGGCAAATGGAACCTGGATGAACCCCCTGTGCCCGGCCCAGATCGCGGGCAACACAATCTGATTACTAAGTAGAGCTTCTAGGAATCTCGGTGAACAGTTGTTTCTTTTTTGCGATAAAATAATTATCAATGCAGCAAATTATTACATGCTAAAGCTACGACTACTTGCAACATTGTCTGAGGTCAGGATACAACAATGTTCTCTGATGATAATCATACTTGTACAGTATGTAGGTAGACTTTATTGTTTCATTTAAAGAAATTCATTGCTTGTTTAACCCACATCCATATATCTTGGCGATGATGAATTCTACATGGAAAGATGGAAACGAGAGATTGCGAAAAGTTGCTGAAATCTTTTCCTCTATTCTCTCGCGTCATTTGTCTCGAACCCCCTCTATTATTTCCTCCCCCTCTGTTATTTCCTGGATTACGTGAATCTGAGCTGTTATGTTCAGTATTACGTGTGTTTGGACTTCTCCAGCTTCCTTCATTCTGATTCCATTGATTATTGTATCTTGGAGGTCTTCCATAGCCGCGATCTGAAAAACACAAGAACCAAGAACACAATTCAAATATTAAGGTGTGTTACTCATTGTGAGAATAGAGTGCAGCGGAGAGCATTGTCCAGAGAGCTCTATGCTTTTAATAGATCAGTTGCGCTTACTTGGGTGATGTGTCAAAGTCATAGAGCAGGAAAAATGAGGACCAACGGAATTTTCCTTTTTCTTCTACGACTTCTAGATACCGAGATAAATCGGTTTAAAAAATACCGGTAAATCGTGAAATTTGACGTAACGGCATACGCTCCCGTATGCGATGACGTCATAATTCATGACTCCCGATTCGTTTGTTTGTGCGCAAGCGTTTTTGCGCATTTTGACGTGAAATCTGACGTCACAACTCTTGTAACTTTTTCATTAGAACGGCAATTAAAAATTGAATTTTCGACCTTTTAATTTTAAAGTTACTTTTTCGGAGTTTTGACCTCAGATTTGGATTTTTCACAACTTTTTACGTAGGAATCGACCTTGTGTGAATAATATTTTCCCAATTGCAACTCCTCCATTACCATTAGAATAGAACTGTACAGCGTTAGTAATGTTATGATATCCACAAAAGTTAGTCAGCCTCTCAATCAGCGCTAGATAGGGTGATTGCTTTTTACTGACATTTGGCTTTAGCTAAAAAAAACAAAAAAAAAAAAGTTTTCTTGTCGGCAGATAGCCACAAACATAAATACAATTTTCTCATTTATATATTATGAAGAATGAATGAGGAATGTCCTCCCAACGAAACCCAAATATTGATGACTTACCATTAGCACCATCAGCGGGTCTACTATTGTTCCAGTTTCGAGTACTTGTCGGTTTTCTTGACGCATAGTGCGCCATATTCTTTCGACTTTCCTCTTTCAAATCATTGAGGAAATTCGGATCGACATCTTTCTCGAACAGCTCAGGCTTGAGTAGCTTGATTTTGATCAGAGCATCCAGGTAGGCGGTTTTCTTAGCATTGCGACTAGACTTGAGCTCATGGTAGAGGAGTTCATAGGTGGAGATGGGAACTCGTAGCTGTAACCATATTGGTTTACATACCTGAAAGAAAAATCTAAACTTAATACAGGCCTTTGTGTAACTCACTGACTGAGTCACTCATACTAATTCTAACCCACTTCTAGATGAGCTAGGAAAATGGGGTTTTCACCATTCCAAATATTGGTACATGTCATAAATCCCGTCAATAAAACTAGTGTACAGAGATGTCGAAAAAACTTGATACTCCATTTCGTTAAGAAAGGTTAGTGTGATTACAGGCCGGGTGGCGCTTCGAACTCTTAACGTTCGCGAGCCTTCACAACAAAAGCCATTGTTTCACTGACCTATCAAAGTGATGCTTCGAAACTTTAATAAAAAAAAGTGTGGAAAAGAGAGCTGATTTAGTATTCCGATTGAATAGATTCCAAAAAAGTGGTTTTTAGCCCATGGTCTGTACGTTACGTACGTACGTACGTATGTACGTACGTTTGTTACTACAGGTTTAAATGGGAAAAAGTAGAATGTTGTGAACAAAATATCTCAAGAACGGTTTGTTGTAGAGCGATGAAATTTGGTATGCTATCCCGGTATGGTGCAAGGACGCGACTGTAACAATTTGGTAAAAATCGGATTGTCACCCATCCTGATATTAACCAAAGTCATTGTTGCTTAACCCTTATTTTGTATAAACGGTAAGAGACATCGAAAACATTTTTGGTCATTCGGATGTGAATATTTTAACCAAAGTAATTGTTGCTTAACCCTCATTTCGTGGAAAAATTTGAAAAGGTTGTGAACAAAATATCTCAAGAAGGGTTTGTCGTAAAGCGATGAAATTTGGTATGCTATCCTGGTATGGTCCAAGGACGCGACTGTAACAATTTGGTGAAAATCGGATAGTCACCCATCCATATATCAACCAAAGTAATTGTTACTTAACCCTTATTTCGTGGAAAATGTTGAAAAGGTTGTGAATAAAATATCTCAAGAACGGTTTGTCGTAATGCGATGAAATTTGGTATGCTATCCCGGTATGGTCTAAGGACGCGACTGTAACAATTTGGTAAAAATCGGATTGTCACCCATCCTGATATTAACCAAAGTCATTTTTGCTTAACCCTTATTTCGTATAAACGGTAAGAGACATCGAAAACATTTGGTCATTCGGATGTGAATATTCTAATCAATGTGATTTTTCACGCCGAATCGAATGGTGCTACTTTTAGTACTGTCTGACTTACGGTTGAGAAGTTGCGGGTTCGATACTCCCCGGTGTCAACAAATTTCCCTTTTATTTGTGAACCATTAACAAGTAAGCATGTGAATAGTTGATTCCATGGGATTTTTCACGCCGAATTGAATGGTGAAACTTTTAGAACTGTCCGACTTACAGTCGAGAAGTTTAATGTAATAGAAAGTCGTGTGATGTTCACACCAGATTTTTTTCCTCTCTGTTCGCTCTCTATGCTCTCTGATTGAATGCTCCGTGCTCTCTGCTCTCTACTTCACTCTGTTCTTACACTTACTCAAAATCATTCAACAAGTGAGATTTAGCACTTCCTTATAAAATGCCCGATAACCGGTAACTTTTTCATTAGAACGGCAATTAAAAATTGAATTTTCGACCTTTTAATTTTAAAGTTACTTTTTCGGAGTTTTGACCTCAGATTTGGATTTTTCACAACTTTTTACGTAGGAATCGACCTTGTGTGAATAATATTTTCCCAATTGCAACTCCTCCATTCTATGCTTTTTTACTTTCTATTACCCTTACGTATAGGGAACCTATACAAGGTAATGAGAAAGTATTGCAATCGGTCCAAATTTTCAAAATATCAAAGTACATAAGTACTAGACCATACATATTAGTATTATCATCAAAGTACATTTCCCTCTTTTGGGTCCAGCTCAAGTTTACTCCACATCAAAGTACATGAGTACTAGACCATACATATTAGTATTATCATCAAAGTACATTTCCCTCTTTTGGGTCCAGCTCAAGTTTACTCCACAGAGTGAGCTATTTTTTTGCTCATTGAGCGAATTTGGGGATTGAGCCTAACAGATACACACATAAGAATTACCTATCTAGTGCACAACAACAATGTTTCTAGAACAGTGAGGAATTTTATGCAGCTTGTTGCATCAGCTTCAAAATCTTTCCATTTACACGCTCATTGAGCGAATTTGGGGATTGAGCCTAACAGATACACACATAAGAATTACTATCTAGTGCACAACAACAATGTTTCTAGAACAGTGAGGAATTTTATGCAGCTTGTTGCATCAGCTTCAAAATCTTTCCATTTACACACAGGTACCTTCTCCCTTAAGTGCGACTCTTTACCAACGTAGGAAATCCTCAGATTCTTTGTCCACAGTACTAAGGCAGTATTTCACCAAACAGTAACAGTACCTATCAATATTTTGTCTCAATTTTCTGATAAGCAAAGCAAAACAAATGAACAATGGATGTGATAAGAGAATGCAACTCTGGAGAATCAGGCCTGTAGTCAGGGAATCTGGCCGTATTCTAGACAAGCTATCAACACTTACGTTAAGAGTGGGTAGGACTGTTCAGACTTGGAGACAAAAGAACTGCTGAACAGACAAAAAACACTTCAATTTCAGACAACAAATCTCTCTCTTTTCATTTTCAGTTCACAAATCACAAAGAAGAAAGACACGAAAAAAAATTCCGGTTTGTTTACATTTTTTTTCTTCGCGATAAGATACAGTGTTGTCAGCTCGGTCATGCATTATCAGAAAGTAAAATTTATGCTCAGTTGCCTCAGAGATTTTTTATGCTCGTTGCATTAAAATGGTACCTACCTACCTACCTACAATATACCTACCTATACATAGGGGGCCGAGGGAGCCCGGAGCCCCCCCTCGAGCTTCATTTTTCTCGCTTAATGTAAGTAAGTACGTCAGACTCCGAAAAATTGGGGTCGTGGGGACTCGGCCACCCCCCCCCCCTTTATTTTTCTCCTGTACTATGTAGGCCAGACTCCGAAAATTTGGAGCATCTATTTTGGAGAAAAAAAAAAGTCCATTGCCCAGAGAGCTCAGATAGTCACATATTCGTAGACAAACCACGCGTTGTTTAACCTCAGTGATCCTTTGGAAACTGGAATACCTTTTGAACGAGCTATCGCCACTCACTGCTCACTGGGTACCTACACTGATTTTTTTTTTTTTTCTTTTTTTTCAAGAGGTTTGACAGAGGGACCTGTATAACTGCTGAGGTCTTATCGTCCCGAAATCGAAGAGAGATGGAAGACAGGAGAGGAAAAAGCCAGCCGTTCCGAGAACGAACATTTCATCAGGATAAAATCCGCCCCGGGCGGGAATCGAACACGCGGCCTAGCGCTTACAAGGCAGACACGCCACCAATTAAGCTAGGCTGGCAAAACTTAAATCTGAACGCACCCCGAAGTTTAGAACGTTGTTTTGTTTACATTCTCTGGCGCATATACCTACCTTGTGAAGCACGCAGCACTGGGAGTGGGAGCATTCAGTTTATTTTCAAACTTCAATGTGTTCTCCTAAATTCGGGCAGTATAAATGAGGACTTTCGGGCAGTAAGTAAGCACTATAATAATAAAGATACCCACCGTGTGAATCTACTTACTGAGGGAAAATGACGTCTGAAGGCTGGCTGTAGGTACATGATATACCCCCAAGTCAAGGAGCCTCTTCTCTTATTCACTTGATGAGACGGGAATCGAACCCTCGTTTTATTTTTCCCTGGATCGAATATCCTATTAATAATGATTGTTTTCCATACCATAGCATCATAGCAATCATGTTGTGTTGATTCGATCGAGTTGGAAAGCTGTGTCCACAGTCCACACATAGTCCACGACCGTCGATCGACGAGGTGAATCTATTCGAGGCAGTGTGGACGGTTTTAGTCGACATCAATCGACGGCCGTCTACTATGTGTGCACACAGCTTAATGTTGTAAATAGTCTGAGCTTTATAATATTTGTGTCAGTCTATAATATTTCTCGTAATCATATGATGCCTTTATATGGCAAACCACACGGCCTTGACTTGGGAATGATCTCATCTTGCTCTTACTAGTACCCTAATACGAAATTATCAACGAGTTTCGTTTATGTTTTTAGTTTTGATAACTATGCAGCTAATAGGGAGCGCGCAGCGTGACCATATTTTTTATTTTCTACAAGTTCGGCTATCCCTTTGCTACAAGTTTGGCCATGCCTCGGGATGAACTAGCGGAATTCAGCTAGTTGTGTATATTATACCGAATTACCGATACTTACAGATAAAATCATTGTTTCCGAAGTTATAGGTTCTAGATTCCTGTACCGAACTCATTCTGCTGAGGTTTCCAGTCTCATCCATGTTAATTTTCATGTCCTTGGGTTTATCTTCCATGGGTTTCACATTGTTATTATTATTCATCACTGGGATGGTCGCTTTATCCCCAAGCTCGCTGTCCATAGAAAAGTTTTTGTTATCCATGATGAATAGATTCAACCTCCGTCTCCGCTCCGTCAGTCAAAATACTTTTCTTAAGAGTTACGTTAGATAAAATAAAAACTTCAAATCTCCAATAAAACTTGCCATTTTCTGAGCTCTTCTCTCCGTGGAAAAATAAATTGCGTAGGTATTTTTTTGTTTGTTTATAAAAGCGAAATATAATTATTTTCGTAGGAAAATCAATAAAACAGGCGTGTTTAATTCTCCTCTGTAGGTAGTGTGTGAAAAGCACGCACATTTTTCATTCACTTTCCCAAATCAAAGTAGGTGCTGAATAAGTAAAATTAAGTAGGTAGGTACCCCTACCTATATTAAAATTTTTGCACCTTATCCCTACTTAGGCCTTTACGTGTACGCTTAGTAACTTGCCGGTGTAGGTTGGTATCTAGGTGCGTAGGTACATAACGTAGATAAGATACTAGATACTTTTTCCTTTTTTGTACTAAATTGGTATTCATCAGACCACTGTTAGGGGTAGGTAGATGTATTAGGTACTTAACTTAGGTACCTACTATTTCATCCAAAGATTGCATGGGTGGATAGGTAAGGTATCTTCTTTCCTGGTAAACATTTTTTGGTACTTAACTTAGGTACCTACTATTTCATCCAAAGATTGCATGGGTGGATAGGTAAAGTATCTTCTTTCCTGATGGTAAACA
This sequence comes from Diaphorina citri, assembly GCF_000475195.1. Taxonomy (NCBI): domain Eukaryota; kingdom Metazoa; phylum Arthropoda; class Insecta; order Hemiptera; family Psyllidae; genus Diaphorina; species Diaphorina citri. The sequence continues at coordinate 148,522 of NW_007377752.1, forward strand.
TTTTTTACTCAAGTAGGTACCGTCCCTACCCACAAAAAAACGCCATCCTAAAAGTTACCAAACTGGTGTTTAGTTGTTTTTTTTTTTTTTTATAAAGTGACGAACTTTTAAATCGAGGTACCTAGTTTTTTGTGGCACCTTTCCTGTGAACTTTCTCCAAGAACCAAGATCCCAATATCTCATGACCTTTTTTTTTCTTAAGGTAGAGCTATTTCCTCAGTCGACACTATTACGCTTAAGTTTTAGACGAGGAGAATTCTGCTATATGTTCATTGTGCTTGTGATGGGTTGAATGATAAAATAGAAAGTAAAAAATCAGGCATCAATTTTAATGTGGGGCCCAATTGGTACATAGACCCTTATCAACTTAGAATCTACATACTAATCCGTTCTTAGCTCACGGCTTCATGACGAGCACAACAGTTTGTAATGAAATTTAAATATGTGGATTTATTAGAGGTTCTCATACACAAAAAGCTCATTTTATTAGAGGTTCTCATACACAAAAAGCTCAGTTAATTAGAGGTTCTCAATACATAAAAAGCCCACTTCGAGGCTTAGTTGTAGGGGCGAACAGCCTCAAAGGAGTGGTTATTGGGTTCAGCTTCTAGGAATCTACGAAAAATATACGAGAGGTTTGTTAGGGGGAACTGTAAATGCTAAGGCCTTATCGTCCCGAAAACGAAGAGAAAAGGAAGGCAGGATAGAAGAAAGCCAGCCGTTCCGAGAAAGAACCCTATCGGACTAGGATAAAATCCGACCCGGGTGGGAATCGAATCCGGGACCTAGGGCTTACAAGGCAGACCCACCAAGCTAAGCTGGCAGTTTAATGTTTTGATTTGAAGTTAACAGTAATAGTCGGTGGTGTGATGCAAGTACTTTGGCTTTTCCGATGTTGAGAATAGTATCTCTTAGAGTTCCCGACGTATATCTGGAGTTAAGCAACGGTGTGCGTGGTCTGCATTTGATGGATGGGTGCCGGTGGCCGTCTGGGACATCACTTGCTGCTTTCAGCCTTGTGAGCCTGAACTTCAAACTCTGGCCCCTAACAGATGCCCAGTGCTAGTTAGTGGCTTTTTGTGGTCAGTGTTGTGTTGTCTACATAGGTACAATAATATACCTTCGCAATTTGTAGGAGTTCATAATGAAAATTCACTAATAATAAAACGAATTCAATGGTTTGATACGAGAAGGCAGTTGATACCTGTCCTCAAGACAGGTTCTATTCAATGGGGATATTTCGATATTACATGTATGAGACATAAGAGACATTCATGTAATTTTATTGTGTGAGTTCAACACACTCAGTTCATATTATGTATTAAAATTATATTTTATAACTGTAGAGTGTACCTAATGTAGGTACTAACACACTCTTTACTACAGTGTCCACAAGACGATACTTAAGTAGTAAGATTCGAACTGTCAGAAAATACCACGACATCAATCCATTCCTCAAAGGTACAAGTTAGAAAAGTGAATTAACTAAGGGGCATTCAACAGCTGAAGTTTTATTGTGCTTTTTGCCACCTCGCTTTCCTTCTGGACTTTAGCTTCTCAGTGTTGACCTCTCAAGGCTAAGTGCACAGAAAAATAAATCCAGCTATGTACATGTTACACCAGCGTACGCTCAGGAAAAGTAAGATTCGAACTGTCAGAAAATACGACGACATCAATCCATTCCTCAAAGGTACAAGTTAGAAAAGTGAATTAACTAAGGGACATTCAACAGCTGAAGTTTTATTGTGCTTCTTGCCACCTCGCTTTCCTTCTGGACTTTAAACTAGCTTCTCAGTGTTGTCCTCTCAAGGCTAAGTGCTCTGTGCACTTGGCCTCAAAATCCAGCTATGTGCATGTTACACCAGCGTACGCTCGGGAAAAAGCTTCCAACCTATTTATGTCAGACCGTCTGAGACATCTGGGTGTGAAGCTTTTTCAGCCATGTTTCGACTGTTTGAGCGTGAGTGGCTAGGACATACTTCCCAGATTCAGACGGTCATCAGGTGTTATAACTGTATAGAGTGTACCTAATGTAGGAACACACTCTTTACTACAGTGTCCACAAGACGATACTTAGTAAGATTCGAACTGTCAGAAAATACCAGGACATCAATCCATTCCTCAAAGGTACACGTTAGAAAAGTGAATTAACTAAGGGACATTCAACAGCTGAAGTTTTATTGTGCTTTTGCCAGCTCGCTTTCCTTCTGGACTTTAAACTATTAGCTTCTCAGTGTTGTCCTCTCAAGGCTAAGTGCACAAGTGCACAGAAAAATGAATCCAGCTTTGTGCATGTTACACCAGCGTACGCTCAGGAAAAAGCTTCCGACCTATTTATGTCAGACCGTCTGAGACATCTGGCTGTGAAGCTTTTTCAGCCATGTTTCGACTGTTTGAGCGTGAGTGGCTAGGACATACTTCCCACATTCAGACGGTCATCAGGTTCTATAATTATTTATTTTTATTTTCGATGAGGTTTGACAGAGGGAACTGTAATCGCTATGGTCTTATCGTCCCGAAATCGAAGAGAGAACAAGGACAGGATAGGAGAAAGCCAGCCATTCCGAGACGTTCTATACTTGCGTAGACCTCTTTAATGGGCGGACAAGCTTGCAGGAGCTCCTAGTCTTCCAACCACTTCTAAAAGACGATCACCCTAGCAGTCACCCTATATGCCCATATTCTAAGATCTCCAAGATGACGTCCCTATGACAAAGTGTCTCTAGTAACACCAGACAATGTGTTCTCTTAACTTGTATTGTACATTTATTACAATGCACTTACTCTTATACAATTTGTAATGAACAGTTGGACCGTGAAGCTGAGATTCAAGATGTGAGAACAAAACTTGAGCTAAAAAGACGAGACTGCCCCGCGGACTTGGAGAGATAGAAAAATGGTAAATTGGTAACCTAATACAAGGTGATCCGAAAGTTTCCTATAGACTTTCAAGTAGTGCGGATTTCTAGGACTGATTAGTTTAACTCGTGGATTAGCAGGATTAGTAATCTGTAATTTGATTAATTGTTTTCAAAGATTTTAATCAAAAACTTAACCAAGTTTAAATCTAGATGGTAATCCTCGCCATACAAGAGAAGTGTTTTTCTTAATTGTATAGGTAGGTACCTCTTTATAGGATATTCTTTATAGGCCCCGGAATCTGGGAAAATAATCCTGTCCTGCCTAAAAACCATGAGCCCCTTTCTTTATCCCTCCCTCCCCATAAGGGAACCAAATATAAAGAAAACTAAAGACATACATACCGTTTCATCATACTCATTAGGATCTTACAAGATGAACGATGAACATTAACGACTGACTTAACGAAGGAATCTCATTTGCCTTTTTGTCACCCAATTTTAAGAATATTGAAGGCTTCTGTAGAGGGAGAAAGGGAGAGTTTGAATAGTGAGGAGGAGGAGGAAGAAGAAGAGAAGAAGTATAGGGGACAGAGGGGGTGATCGAAGGAGTAGAATTGTGAAGGGGAGATTGGAGGATAGGGGGGACAGGACAGAAATAGCTGAGGAAGCTCTCTCGGGTCTAGTAAGATAAACAAGAGGATATTGTTTGAATACGTTGACGTGTCAATGTTTACATCCAGACTCATTTGTCACCTAATTTAGACTGAAGGGAGAAGACAGGAGGGGTGGGGAATTGGAGGGGAGCAAGGGCCGTATTTAGGGGCCCGGACCACCCCCCTCTCGCGCTTCATTTTTCTCCTTTACGGTACGTTAGACTGCGAAAAATTGGGGTCGAGGGGGCCCGGCCACCCCTCCCCCTTCGAGCTTCCTTTTTATCCTGTTCCTCCTGGATACGGCCCTGGAGGGGAGGGAGGTGTTGGACACCCAAATTATTAGGAAGGGTGAGGTCGGAATAGAAAGAGGCTTTGGCAGCGTTTTTCGAAGTCATTTCCGAAACGAAATCTTGCCGGTTCTGAAAATTAAGAAGCAATTCGTTGGTTGTTAGTCAATCAGTTTAGAACTTTAGATAGGTCTTTTCCTCTCTCCTGGACTCTTCTTTTCCTTTTTCCCTTCTTCTCTTATTTGAGAAGAGAGATGGTCAATGGAAATATAAGAACCTTTGTTCCTCGACTACCTCACTCGTGTAGTGGTTAACGCTACGAAATTCATCCTTTGTTAGTGGATGTGTCATAAGCACTTGCCACTCTTCGCCTTAAGTAGAAGGGAAACAGAGAATGAAACGTAGAAAAGAGGCTCATTTTGTTTCAGCAAAATACATGAGTGTTTTAAAACAAAGTAGAGAAACGGAGACATAAGGGGAACAGAACAGGCGAAAAGAGAAGACGAGATGAGATTTTAGAGGGGAAACAGAGAATGAAACGTAGAAAAGAGGCTCATTTTGTTTCAGCAAGATACATGAGTGTTTTAAAACAAAGTAGAGAAACGGAGACATAAGGGGAACAGAACAGGCGAAAAGAGAAGACGAGATGAGATTTTAGATTTCCGTTCTCACAGTCGGAGAATTCATCAGATTTTATGGCCTAACCTAAGCTAAGTAAAAAGTACAGGGTTTTTCATCAGAGAAGAAAGATCCTTTATGTTTCGCTGACAGCCTCTCTATGTGAAGGCTAACCACACCCTAGCCATTTTCCCTGGGATTTCAACCACCTCGATTATCCTGAGACTGAAAGCACACCAAAATAGCTGGCAGTACGGAACACTTGTTCTGTCAGTTACCCTTCTACTTACCACGCTCAACAACAATGTTCTCTACCACCTAACCTTTAGTTTAGAGCTTTAGTATTATGTGGCCAAATTCTCAAACAAATGAGTATAAAATTCCATACCTTGGCTAGGGATTGAATCCGCACCCTAATGTTTACCAGGCAAGCGTCTTGATCACTACGTCAGATGCCACCATGGCAGATTATCCAAATCCCTGTGCCTGCGAAAGATTAACATTAATTTCATTGAGGCAATCGTGGCTAATGTGGAGCTATTTATTTTGTTATAAATTCACGGGGATATCCCCCATTGTTCTATTGGGAAAACCCTGTAAGGCCATTGGGATTGGACTGGAGAGACCATAACATATTTGTTTATGATTTGAAACGAGCATGACTCTTCTCCGTTTCTCGCCATTTCTCTGTTAATCCTGAGAATAATGTCCCGCGGTTTCCGAGTAGTCGACTCTCAGCTCGGGATACTCAGGGGTTCGTATTTTGAGGACCTAAAAACCGTTTTTTTGGGGGGGGGGGGGTCGTCGATGCCGGATTTGCGTCTTGTAAAGATGGTTGCATCAAGTCTGCTTCTGAAATAAAAGTAAACTAGTCCTAAATTCGGGCAGTATAAATGAGAACTTTTGGGCAGTAAGTAAGCACTTTAATAATAAAGATATCCACTGTGTGAATCTACTTACTGAGGGAAAATGACGTCTGAAGGCTGGCTGTAGGTACATGATATACCCCCAAGTCAAGCTTGGAGCCTCTTCTCTTATTCACTTGATGAGACGGGAATCGAACCCTCGTTTTATTTTTCCCTGGATCGAATATCCTATTAATAATGATTCTTCAAATCACGTAAAATGTACCTAATAACTAGAGGACGCGGAGTTTGACGACTTGAAACTTTCTCCTTTGATACGCTTCACAAAATAATGATTGACAGGCTATTGTGAAAGTTTCAGAAGAGGGTCTCTATGGAAAAGGGATTAGTGTTTTCCCCCTTCTTCTTTTACTACAGGAAAGTAATAAAATCACGGGGCGGAATTGAAAAGGAAACTGTTTTGACAGACCTATCTAATGTACTTCAGTATGAAGGGTGTTAGTGACAGTCACTTTTTGTTACTCTCTTATACTCTCTTCATAAGCTACCTATTAGCCTATTATTATTACTTATTATCATAATTATGTATGAGTATTGGGTAGTTAGGTATTCAGGAGAGGAAAGAAAAGTACAGGAAAAGTTGTTTGATTTTATGACTTGACTGTACCTATTTCATTTATCTCTATTTTTCCTCCTCCTTGGGGCTTGCAAGAAATGGTAAAACTTGAAAAAATGATACCTAAATTTGAAAGAAAGAAGAGGTAAATGATGATTTCTTTCTCATTTTTTTCCTTCCCAGGAACTATTAGATATACATACCCATCATCACTTTATCACTTATTATTTTGATCTTATTCCCTTCCGATAAGCGTGACAGTGTGTTGTAGCGTGCTTAATAGTATTTCACGTATACTGATAGCGTGGTGTTATAGGGGGAAGAAGATGTTGCTATGAGTCACTGTGTAGTGGCGTAGATATACAAATTATACATACATAGGTACATATTATGTATCTACATAAATTAGTTCCCCCTTCCTAAAATACTAGGTATAAAAATGCGAAGGTTTGCAGAAAAGGCCTTTCTGTAAAAGGCCAAGCTACAGGTTGGCTATGGCCACATCTATGTAGTTACTGCAATAACTGCAACAATGTAGGTGATTCCCCAGGAAACGATCACAACATATATGTACGTAGTACCTATAGCCCTATTATTTAGGTGTTTAGGTATCAATTTGTACTCCTAAAGTCCTAATAACCATCAATAACTCTGTGTAGTACCTCAAGACAAGACTTGTTACAGAAATGTAATACTTAGTATTACATTTCTGTAACACAACACAGCGGAGTCTCATCAGTCTCCTTGTAATACCTCAGGACAAGTATTACACTCACATTTCACCACTAGGTGCACCGCACTGTCAATTTTATTCATTCGATACTGTGAAATATACATAAATACACAAGATATATGTACATAAATACACAAGATACAACTCAGTCTGGTGAGGATTTTGATCTTGATGTTGAGGTGGGTTCTATTTTTGGCCTGACAAGATCGAGATGTGAAAACACGAGAGACTAAAGGGGTATGACACCATTACGAAATATGTATTAGAATATTATAGGTACCTACATAGATAGATAGATATCGGTATAGATATTTATTTTATACATAGGTATAGGTAGATATCCCGATGCGTCACTTCAAATATTGAATATATTGGGGGATATAAAATCTATACAGTAGATACAAAATACTCACAACTGCACTGTATGAAAAAATATCTTCACATCTCCTATGAAAATGCTCGTCTTTCATACACTACATTCCGAAAAACACAGCACCGATAGTGATATTCGCCTCATAAAAATTCCCGCCCAGGGCGTACTGTATCCTAACAGATTCGTTCTCGGAAAGGCTGGCTTTCTCCTATCCTATCGTCCTTCCCTCTTCGATTTCGAAACGATAAGACCTCCGTTGTGTACAGTTCGCTCTACTCCCTCTAGCGTTAAACCTCTTGAAAAGAAATGGAATCGTTTCCTTCTTTTTTGCTGAGAATGCTGAGTCCAAAAGCAATCTGTAATACCTGTACAATATTGGAATATTTTGAAATTTGAAATACAATGAGAGAGGCAAGAGCGTCGCTCATGCATGAAGGAATAGTAACACGAGGAGGCAAAAAAATCATCAGTTTTTTTTTTTTTTTTTTTACTTCGGGTTACTTGATAGCCGAGCTTTTAATTAAACCGCATTGCAACTTTTTCTCTCTCTCCGAATTAACGATTCAAAAAGGGGAGAGATTACTCAGAAAGCTCGCTGAAGCGCGAAACAGCGAAATACCACTTACTTCGAATTTTAATTTTTTTTAATCTCGAGACATGAATGTTTAGCTTGCAAAATCTTTTCTACCCTGCCACGCAAAAAAGTGGAATATCAAAAAATTCCTAAAAGTAATACAAGCTGTTTTTCATACCCTCGCAAGGGCTCATTCCTGAAAGATATGGTGTTACTGTCTTGTACATTAGAATGTGTTTGAGATTGAGGAATATTTTATTTATTTTGCTAAGTACAATTTCCTCAAGATCTAATTCAATATTCAACAAACTGTTGAGAATTGGCATTTGGCCCCAGACGGTATCTTGCTAGGTAAACTTCGAAATGTGTTCACTGTTCATCAATTATTTTTGCGCTCTACCGACTGTCTTGTCCTGAGTTTAGGTACATAACCACGAAGATTCGCCTGCCAACTTTCAGCCAATTACTTTCACTAAATTTCTTCTTTGCGTAAACTAAGGAAAAAAATGTGACTCTTTTTGTCTTCGACCTCTCGACGGATTTTCGTGATTTCGGAATCGTTCAAGTGAAATAGATTGGGACTGAGATACATTATGTATTGTGCATTTGTGTAAGGATTAGGCATTGAAGCATTGTAAGAAATAACATTTTATGTTCCGGTGTCCTTTTTGGGGCCGTGAGAAAATCTCTTGGATTCTCTTCGCTTTACTGTTTCATTCAATTTTCTGAGGAAAAAAGGAAACTTCTGAAATGGACGCAATCTTGAAACGCGTTTCACGAAACCCGTACATAAGAATGCTTTTCATACAACATCGTGCAAGCCCTTAAAACGCGTTCCACGAAACCCGTACATAAGAATGCTTTTCATACATCGTGCAAGCCCTTCATGCATGCAAATAAAGTTACTGTGGATTTCACCAATATTTTTTCAGCTCCTAGGAGGCCTGTTAAGGTAACAACCTCTTAAGTTACATTTGATGTTTAGGCTTGACAGGGCTGTTAAGATAACAGGCTGTTAGGAGCTGAAAAGAAGGTTGGTGAAACCCACCCTTAGTCTGTTAGCGTAACCGGACATCAGTTCTTAAGCTGACCTGACAGTGTAAATTAAATACTGGAGTGGAAATTTGAACAGCCCAGAACAGACGAAAATCCTTTGTACCCAGCTTCCCGCTCTAACCCTCCCCCATATCTCTTCCTTTCCTCTCCCTTCTACTTTCTCTTCCGAAACGCGTTTCACGAAACCCGTACATAAGAATGCTTTTCATACAACATCGTGCAAGCCCTTCATGCATGCAAATAAATTTAATCTGTTAGCGTAACCGGACTTCAGATCTTAAGCTGACCCGACAGTCTAAATTAAATTCTGGAGTTGAAATTTGAACGGCCCTGAACAGACGAAAATCCTTTGTACCCAGCTTCCCGCTCTAACCCTCTTCCATATCTCTTCCTTTCCTCTCCCTTCTACTTTCTCTTCCTTCTCTCCTTTCTAAGTTCCCTCTCTCTTTCTCTTCCTCCTAACTGTTCTCTTCTTCCGTTCTACCTCCTGTTCTGTCTCTCTTGCCCAACTCCACCTCTCTTCTTACTCCTATTTCTCCCTCCTCTCTTTCTTTCCTCTCTAAATTCCTCCTCCTCTAACTCTCTTCTCCTTCCTGTCTTCTGTTTCTCCTCCTACTTTCCCAATATTTTCTCTTCCTCAGTCTTCTACATCCCCCTTTTCTCTCCTCCATCTCCTTTCTCGTCCCCTGTTCTCTTCCTTCTAGTACTCCCTCCTCTCTTTCCTCTTCCTCCTATTCCTCTCTCTCTGGCGGTATCGATTTTCCTAGTGGGATGCTGGGACGCTGTGGCCAAGGGCTGTACGGGCAACATTTCTCATCTACATCTCCTACAGGAATGTTGTAGGAATGCCAGGAAGAAATGGAAAGTAGGGAAACGCCGTATATGAACGCACAGGCACAGGGAGAGAGGAAAATTGAGGTTTTTCTTTCGAATTTTCAATCAAAGAAAATTAATTTTCGTGAGGGGGAAAAAAAAGATGGGCAAAGCAGAAACCTTAGTTTCTTCAAGTCTAAAAACAAGGTTGTTATAATGTGCGAAAGGATATTCGAAACAAAAGAAATAATTTGTAAATTAACCCTGCAAGTAAAAGTAGTTGAAAATAAGTCACATTCTGACCCCTAAGCAAGAATCTCAATATTCTCAATTCAAGTTTAAAGTTAAAAACCATGTCGGCAATAAAAGCATCCTCTCTCGCGTTCCAAAATCAAAATTTCACACACATACAAAATTGTGTGTGTGACGTCACACGTGAAAATTTCGAGAGGAAAATTTTCTATCCCAGGATCCTGGGAAGGGAGACACGGAGGTTGCTATGACAACCCAGGATAATGCGCGGGATCGAGATACTGGCTGGCTCCAGGAAGAACAAAGGAACATAGTTTGTTCTCGTAAGTCAGACAGATCGCGTCTCTGAGCATTCGCATTACGAGTGTTTTTTTATTTAATTTTTTATGTGGCCCGCAAATGTTCTATAGTATCACAAAAAATGAGATATTAAAGATACAGGGCATATTTCCGCGTAAAAAGATGTCGATGTCGTCTGAAAAACCAAACCTATTGCAGGTGGCTACGCGCTACTAAACGTTACGCGCTTCTAATGTGTGAAGGGTCTTACTGTCAGTAGGTATCTGTGTACCTTTTTGCCGAGAACCACCACCTGGTTTAGACAGCTCTGGACTGCTTTGGACAGTTCTGGACTGCTTTGGACAGTTCTGGTATAGAGGGAAGGACAGGACCGGGAATAGGGAGGGAAATAGCTGGTCGGTGAAAGAGATAGAGAAGGGAGGGATCAAGGGCGAGGGAAAAGGGAGCGAGAGAGAGAGGGAGGGAGGGATCAAAGGCGAGGAAAAGAGAGTGAAAGATAGTGAAGGGAACGCAAGAGAGAGCGAGAGAGGGAAAATGAGAGGGAAAAATAGCAACACTGCTCATTTTGGCAGGGAAATTTTTCACCTGAGGTATTTTCTAATCCCGATGGGAAAACTATTTTACGTTACGGGTACTATCAACCTTCATTTCTTTTAATTACTTTCAAAATATTTGGGGTTGAAAGAATCCTTGTCCTTGTACCACCAATCAAAATCAAGACTGAATCTACAGTCTCATGTTAACTCCGTTGCTCGAAATTTGGGCGTTTTTAAGCAACTGACAATTCTGGCATATGCGCAGGAATCCAAAATGCCTTTCATCCTGGGACTGGAAATGCGGGAGTCAACTGTGTTATACGAAAATAAAATTATGAAAGTTACCTACTTAATGCAAAATGAACTAGATCACTCAGTCAACTCAGTCTGGATGTCATAGTTATGTATAATTTATTGCTTTAAAGTTCGTCAACAAATTGCATCAGTTCCTTCATCAAGTAAAGCTCTAACTTGAAAACGTCTCAACAAATCAACTCCGGAGTAATCAAATAACTTAGTAGACTAAGTAACTTGATAATAAAGTTTCTAAGAGGGGAATTGTCAAGAAATGTCGCTAATGTCACTTACAATCAAGTTCCGCCTCCAATTTCCTGCGTTTACTTAGCATTGACACCAATAATGTTGTTATACGGTAGGCCAGACTATTTAATTTTTATAGTCGCAAAATATTTAAATATTTTACGGTGGTGACTTAAATTTTTTTGGTATCCCTTTTTCTCCCGACCTGAATTTTTTGTGCCCGTGTTTGTCAATTAATTCAAGTGTTTTTCCTCCCTACCCCCAAAGTTTAGTGTTTATTTTATAGGTTCTTGTTTTGGATACCTTATTTTTCTCCCGAGGTAAGTTTTTCATATCACTGTTTGAGTTTCGCAATAGGAGGGGGAGTCTTTTGTTCGCGAAAGCTCCAAAGAAGTGGGTTAGTGAAGCTTTTGTGGGGAGATTTTTTTGGGAAACTTAATTTTTTCCCCCTTCAGATTTTTCTTTCTCGTAAAGAAAAGAAAATAACAAAGTTTTTATTATCTCGAAATCAAAGCAAGATTTTTATTTCGTTTACTGATAAAGGCGTACGATGGGTATCTTCGGAGCGTAAACTTTTGCGCGCTTACTGAGTTGCGTTGGAAAATAAATAAATACGCGTCAGTAGGTACACATAATGGGTACTCCATGTTCTAGGTTAATTAACTTTGATTGAGCATTCTATTCATTTAGAAATACCTATGTCCGGACATTTATTTTGATTTATCTACTATGTTGGAAATATTTCTCATTTTCGTTTAAATTCAGTTTTTAGAATGCCAAATATGCGATAAAGAACAGATAGAATCTGATTATACAAACAAGCTACCACCTACTTGTTCTCATCTATTGACTTTTGCGAAGTACATTTGCATAAATGTTATAACACCTTTATGTTTATGTAACTGTTTTTATAATTTGTTATTTTTATCTGACAATTATTTCTCACTTATAAAAAGAATGATATCTAAAGTTGATTAGTAAAAAGTAGACAAAAATTGAATATACCTTGTTTATTTTGTTCTGCCCGAATCATGGAGGTATAAGCTCCTTGGCCCGAATAGTATTGAAAAGTCCCTTACCCCGGAGATCTAAACAAAATCTCGTGTATTTAATAGGATAAGAGAAACGAAAAAGATTAAAAATATTAATGTATATATGTAATAATAAAGATAATAGGGAAATTAAAGGAGGAAAAGTCAAAAAGGAAACCTAAAAATCTAACCAATCCTGCAACGTAACGAAACCTCCGATTTACCCAATTTGGGGTGAGTAGTGTACACTAGGTTGGATACCACTGGTCTACATGTAGCTAAGGGATGATGACGGTAATAACTACCCCTGTCCAGAGGCAGAGGTCACATTATAATAATGTGTATTATATATAGGATGGGTTGGGGGAAATAGACCCTTACGTTTTCGGGATATTTTTTTTTTTTTTTTTTTTGAGAAACCTACTTAAAAGGTCTCACAATGGACGAAAAAAGCAATCATCAAACTGATTGATTTAAGTACTGTTATGTTGAAATTTGGCACCCATATTTATGAACAAAAATTATCGGTCTTAACCAGTCTTGGGCCAATCAGCCAGTACCTGTTTCGTTCATAAATATAGATATTAGACCCTTTGTATAACAACCATCTAAAAGTTACCCCAACCACCCCTATTTCTAAAAGCTATCTTACACATCTCCACAGGACATAAGATATGCAGCTAATCCTACAGAGATAATATGTAGGTAATAATATGTCTCTATTCTATATGTCTCTATTCTACCATGATATACATGTGTTATAGTCTACATGTGATACATGTAGCTCAACAGTTTCTAATCAGATAATGCGTGAGATGAATTTTATCCACCTATGTATAAGTACTCATACCTACTTACATGTTTTTGTAAAGAGGATTCCATTGTGGCCGATGATTCCAGCTCCTCCAATTGACTCCTGCACATCGCATACCGCTGGTGGCTACGTAGACCTGCGAGGTTTCGGCACATCCTACCCTACCGCACGCTTGACATTGCATACCTACTTACATATTCACTTACCTACGAGTACATACGTTTTCTAGGCCCCGGGAGAAATTTTAATAATCAGTAATCTGATCGGTTGTTTTCAAAGATTTTAACCAAAAACTTACCTAACCAAGTTTAAATCTAGATTGTAATCCTCGCCATACAAGAGAAGTGTTTTTCTTTATTGTATAGGCAGGTACCTTTTTATAGGCCCCGGAATCTGGAAAATAATCCTGTCCTGCCTAAAAAACCATGAGCCCCCTTCTTTATCTCTTCCTCTCCATAAGGGAGCCAAATATAAAGAAAACTAAAGACAGACATACCGTTTCATCATACTCATTAGGATCTTACAAGATGAACGATGAACATTAACGACTGACTTAACGAAGGAATCTCATTTGCCTTTTTGTCACCCAATTTTAAGAATATTGAAGGCTTCTGTAGAGGGAGAAAGGGAGAGTTTTTAGAATAGTGAGGAGGAGGATCGAAGGAGTAGAATTGTGAAGGGGAGATTGGAGGATAGGGGGGGACCGAAGACAGGACAGAAATAGCTAAGGAAGCTCTCTCGGGTCTAGTAAGATAAACAAGAGGATATTGTTTGAAGACGTTGACGTGTCAATGTTTACATCCAGACTCATTTGTCACCTAATTTAGACTGAGGGGATAAGACAGGAGGGGTGCGGAATTGGAGGGCAGCAAGGGCCGTATTTAGGGGCCCGGACCACCCCCCTCTCGCGCTTCATTTTTCTCCTTTACGGTACGTCAGACTGCGAAAAATTGGGGTCGAGGGGGCCCGGCCACCCCTCCCCCTTCGAGCTTCCTTTTTATCCTGTTCCTCTTGGATACGGCCCTGGAGGGGAGGGAGGTGTTGGACACCCAAATTGTTAGAAAGGTGAGGTCGGAATAGAAAGAGGCTTTGGCAGCGTTTTTCGAAGTCATTTCCGAAACGAAATCTTGTCGGTTCTGAAAATTAAGAAGCAATTCGTTGGTTGTCAGTCAATCAGTTTAGAACTTTAGATAGGTCTTTTCCTCTCTCCCGGACTCTTCTTTTCCTTTTTCCCTTTCTCTCTTTTGAGAAGAGAGATGGTTAATGGAAATATAAGAAACCTTTGTTCCTCAACTACCTCACTCGTGTAGTGGTTAACGCTACGAAATTCATCCTTTGTTAGTGGATGTGTCATAAGCACTTGCCACTCTTCGCCTTAAGTAGAGGGGAAACAGAGAATGAAACGTAGAAAAGAGGCTCATTTTGTTTCAGCAAGATACATGAGTGTTTTAAAACAAAGTAGAGAAACGGAGACATAAGGGGAACAGAACAGGCGAAAAGAGAAGACGAGATGAGATTTTAGATTTCCGTTCTCACAGTCGGAGAATTCATCAGATTTTATGGCCTAACCTAAGCTAAGTAAAAAGTACAGGGTTTTTCATCAGAGAAGAAAGATCCTTTATGTTTCGCTGACAGCCTCTCTATGTGAAGGCTAACCACACCCTAGCCATTTTCCCTGGGATTTCAACCACCTCGATTATCCTGAGACTGAAAGCACACCAAAATAGCTGGCAGTACGGAACACTTGTTCTGTCAGTTACCCTTCCACTTACCACGCTCAACAACAGTGTTCTCTACCACCTAACCTTTAGTGTAGAGCTTTAGTATTATGTGGCCAAATTCTCAAACAAATGAGTATAAAATTCCATACCTTGGCTGGGATTGGAATCCCACCCTAATGTTTACCAGGCAAGCGGTCTTGATCACTACGTCAGAGATGGCCACCATGGCAGGTTTACCCAGAATCCCTGCTGTGCCTGCGAAAGATTAACCATTAAATTTCATTGAGGTAATCGTGGCCTAATGTGGGAGCTATCTTTATTTGTTATAAATTTACGGGGATATTCCCCATTGTTCTCTATTGGAAAAACCCCTGTAAGGCCATTGGAATGCGACTGGACGAGAGACCAATAACATATTTGTTTTATGATTTGAAACGAGGCATGGAGCTCTTCTTCGTTTCTCGCCCATTTCTCTGTTAATCCTGAGAATAATGTCCGCGGTTTCGAGTAGTCGACTCTCAGCTCGGCTGCCTATACTCAAGGGGTTCGTATTTTGAGGAAACCTAAAAACCGTTTTTTTGGGGGGGGGGGGGTCGTCGATGCCGGATTTGCGTCTTGTAAAGATGGTTGCATCAAGTCTGCTTCTGAAATAAAAGTAAACTAGTCCTAAATTCGGGCAGTATAAATGAGAACTTTTGGGCAGTAAGTAAGCACTTTAATAATAAAGATATCCACTGTGTGAATCTACTTACTGAGGGAAAATGACGTCTGAAGGCTGGCTGTAGGTACATGATATACCCCCAAGTCAAGGAGCCTCTTCTCTTATTCACTTGATGAGACGGGAATCGAACCCTCGTTTTATTTTTCCCTGGATCGAATATCCTATTAATAATGATTGACAGGCTATTGTGAAAGTTTCAGAAGAGGGTCTCTATGGAAAAGGGATTAGTGTTTTCCCCCTTCTTCTTTTACTACAGGAAAGTAATAAAATCACGGGGCGGAATTGAAAAGGAAACTGTTTTGACAGACCTATCTAATGTACTTACCTCAGTATGAAGGGTGTTAGTGACAGTCACTTTTTGTTACTTTTTACTGTCTTATACATACCCTCTTCATAAGCTACCTTCCTAACATATTATGATCTTCACTTACTTATTATCATATGATTGGGTTGGGTATTCAGGAGAGGAAAAAAGTACAGTAAAAGTTGTTTGAGTTTATGACTTGGCTGTATTTCATCTGATCTTTATTTTTCCTCCTCCTTGGGGCTTGCAAAAAATGGTAAAACTTGAAAAAATGGTACCTAAATTTGAAAGAAAGAAAAGGTAAATGATGATTTCTCCTTCCCAGGAACTCCCTATTAGATATACTTAGGTACATACCCATCATCACTTTATCACTTATTATTTTGATCTTATTCCCTTCCGATAAGCGTGACAGTGTGTGTGTAGCGTGCTTAGTATTTCACGTATACTGATAGCGTGGTGTTATAGGGGGAAGAAGATGTTGCTATGAGTCACTGTGTAGTGGCGCAGATATACATAGGTACGTATCTTTATACTTGCTTATCTACATTAATATACATAAATAAGTTCCCCTCTCCTGACACACCAGGTATGAAAATGGGAGAGTTTGCAGAAAAGGCCTTTTAAGGTTGGGTATTATGGCCACATCTATGTAGGTCCTGCAATAACTGCACCAATGTATACATTTTAGGTGGTTAGGTATCAATTTTCACTCCTAATAACCAATAACTCTGTGCAGTACCTCAAGTATTACATTTCTGTAACACAACACATCAGTGGAGTCACATAATTGCATAATTCACATCTTCTTGTAATACCTCAGGACAAGTATTACACTCACATTTCACCTCTGCAGCGCACTGTCAATTTTATACATTCGATACAGTGAAATATACATAAATACACGAGATATACATAAGTACATAATATACAAAAATAATATGTAATATACATAAATACACAAGATACAACTCAGTCTGGTGAGGATTTTGATGTTGATGTTGAGGTGGGTTCTATTTTTGGCCTGACAAGATCGAGATGTGTAAACACGAGAGACTAAAGGGGTATGACACCATTACGAAATATCTATTAGAATATTATAGGTACCTACATAGATAGATAGATATCGGTATAGATATTTATTTTATACATAGGTATAGGTAGATATCCCGATGCGTCACTTCAAATATTGAATATATTGGGGGATATAAAATCTATACAGTAGATACAAAATACACACATCTGTACTGTATGAAAAAATATATTCACATCTCCGGTGAAAATGCTCGTCTTTAGTACTAATACACTAGATTCCGAAAAACACGATAGTGATATTCGCCTCATAAAAATTCCCGCCCAGGGCGTACTGTATCCTAACAGATTCGTTCTCGGAAAGGCTGGCTTTCTCCTATCCTATCGTCCTAGGCTCAATTACGGGACGATAAGACCTCCGTTGTTACAGTTCCCTCTAGCAAACCTTTTGAAAATCAATGGAAATCGTTTCCTTCTTTTTTGCTGAGAAACTGAGAATGGTGAGTCCAAAAGCAATCCAGTTCCCTCTAGCAAACCTTTTGAAAATCAATGGAATCGTTTCCTTCTTTTTTTTGCTGAGAGTCCAAAAGCAATCTGTAATAGGTACGTACCTACCTGTACAATATTGAAATATTTTGAAATTTGAAATACAATGAGAGGGGCTAGACCTAGAGCGTCATTCATGCATGAAGGAACAGTAACACGAGGAGGCAATATCATCAGTTTTTTTTTATTTTTTTTTTTTTTTACTTCGGGTTACTTGATAGCCGAGCTTTTAATTATACCGCACTCACCATTACAGTAGGTAGGTACCTACCAGGCCGGCCACTCACGCTGCGACAGTCAGACACATCTAGGTCTTTCAGACCGTCCGAACATGTGTGGTGGGAATAGCTTCCGATTTCTAGGTCTTCAGTCGGTCTGACGACTGAAGTTGGAAGCTTCTTCCGCCACACACGTTCCGATGGTCTGACAGACCTAATAGGTCGAATAAACCAAGGTCTGTCAGGCAGTCGTTGAGTGGCCGGCCTAACACATGGGTTAATTGGTTTTCCATACCATAGCAATCATGTTGTGTTGATTCGATCGAGTTGGAAAGCTGTGTCCACACATAGTCTACGGCCGTCGATCGACGAGGTGAATCTATGCATTCTATGCAGTGTGGGCGGTTTCAGTCGACATCAATACGGCATTAAGCTGTGTGCACACAGCTTAATGTTGTAAATAGTCTGAGCTTTATAATATTTGTGTCAGTCTATAATATTTATCGTAATCATGATGCCTTTATATGGCAAACCACACGGCCTTGACTTGGGAATGATCTCATCTTGCTCTTACTAGTACCCTAATACGAAATAATCAACTTAGAATCTACATACTAATCCGTTCTTAGCTCACGGCTTCATGACGAGCACAACAGTTGGTAATGAAATTTAAATATTTGGATTTATTAGAGGTTCTCATACACAAAAAGCTCAGTTTATTAGGGGTTCTCAATACCTATGTACATAAAAAGCCCACTTAGATGCTTAGTTGTAGGGGCAAACAGCCCCAAAGGAGTGGTTATTGGGTTCAGCTTCTAGGAATCTACGAAAAATATACGAGAGGTTTGTTAGGTGGAACTGTAAATGCTAAGGTCTTATCGTCCCGCGAAAACGAAGAGAAAAGAAAAGCCGTTCCGAGAAAGAACCCTATCGGACTAGGATAAAATCCGACCCGGGTGGGAAACGAATCCGGGACCTAGGGCTTACAAGGCAGACCCACCAAGCTAACTAAGCTGGCAGTTTAATGTTTTGATTTGAAGTTAACAGTAATATCGATAGGTTTGTTAGGGGGAACTGTAAATGCTAAGGCCTTATCGTCCCGCAAGCGAAGAGAAAAGGAAGACAGGATAGAAGAAAGCCAGCCGTTCCGAGAACGAACCCTATCGGACTAGGATAAAATCCGACCCGGGTCGGAATCGAATCCGGGACCTAGGGCTTACAAGGCAGACCCACCAAGCTAACTAAGCTGGCAGTTTAATGTTTTGATTTGAAGTTAACAGTAATAGTCGGTGGTGTGATGCAAGTACTTTGGCTTTTCCCATGTTGATAATAGTTTAATAGTATCATATCTTTTAGAGTTCCCGACGTATATCTGGAGTTAAGCAACGGTGTGCGTGGTCTGCATTTGGATAGGTGCCGGTGGCCGTCTGGGACATCACTTGCTGCTGTTTGGGGTGCTTTCAGCCTTGTGAGCCTGAACTTCAAACACTACTGGTCCCTAACAGATGCCCAGTGCTAGTTAGTGGCTTTTTGTGGTCAGTGTTGTGTTGTCTACATAGGTACAATAATACCTTCGCGATCTGTAGGAGTTCATAATGAAAATTCACTAATAATAAGACGAATTTAATGGTTTGATACGAGAAGGCAGTTGATAGGTACCTGTCCTCAAGACAGGTTCTATTCAATGGGGATATTTCGATATTACATGTATGAGACATAAGAGACATTCATGTAATTTTATTGTGTGAGTTCAACACACTCAGTTCATATTATGTATTAAAAAATTATATTTTATAACTGTAGAGTGTAGGTACTAACACACTCTTTACTACAGTGTCCACAGGACGATACTTAGTAAGATTCGAAATGTCAGAAAATACCACGACACCAATCCATTCCTCAAAGGTACAAGTTAGAAAAGTGAATTAACTATCAACAGCTGAAGTTTTATTGTGCTTTTTGCCACCTCGCTTTCCTTCTGGACTTTAAACTAGCTTCCCAGTGTTGTCCTCTCAAGGCTAAGTGCACAGAAAAATAAATCCAGCTATGTGCATGTTACACCAGCGTACGCTCAGAAAAAAGCTTCCGACCTATTTATGTCAGATCGTCTGAGACATCTGGGTGTGAAGCTTTTTCAGCCATGTTTCGACAGTTTGAGCGTGAGTGGCTAGGACATACTTCCCAGATTCAGACGGTCATCAGGTTCTATAATTATTTATTTTTATTTTCGATGAGGTTTGACAGAGGGAACCAGGGAACTGTTAACCGCTAAGGACTTATCGTCCCGAAATCGAAGAGAGGCCAAGGACAGGATAGGAGAAAGCCAGCCATTCCGAGACGTTCTATGCTCGCCTAGACCTCTTTAATGGGTGGACAAGCTTGCACACGCTCCTAGTCTTCCAACCACTTCTAAAAGACGATCACCCAGCAGTCACCCTATATGCCCATATTCTAAGATCTCCAAGATGACGTCCCTATGACAAAGTGTCTCTAGTAACACCAGACAATGTGTTCTCGAAATGTGTTCACTGTTCATCAATTATTTTTGCCACGTAAAATAAAATACTTGTACATATTTCATACTTGTATTAGCTTCAAACTCGGTAGGACAGATGTTTCAAACTTTTTACCTAGTCCTCATTTTTGAAAGCTGCACAAGGATGTCAACTTTTCCCTGTGACACGACCGCAACCCCGGATATCTAGAACTCCGACAATCCGACTTTTAAATCAGATATATCCAAGAGAAGTGGAGCAAACAAGAAAGAAATTAGAAATAGAAAAAAGGTAACAATTGCAAATAGCTCTATTGGTAACCTAATACAAGGTGATCCGAAAGTTTCCTATAGACTTTCAAGTAGTGCGGATTTCTAGTATGAGGCAAAAGAAATGATAAATTGCTCATAAATAAAGTAAGCCAGCATAATACGAACGCTGAGAGAGATGAGAGAAAGATTTGAATGAAAAGATGATATGAGGCAAAAGAAATGATACATTGCTCATAAATAAAGTAAGCCAGCATAATACGAACGCTGAGAGAGATGAGAGAAAGATTTGAATGAAAAGATGTATGAATAATACAAGTTCAAAGCAAATTGTAGAAGTCATGAAAGTCAAAGAAATGAATTGACATGTCCGCAATGAATCTAACAATGCTAATAAGATCTTCCCTGACGGGTTAAAAGACTTTATTGTTTCATTCAAAGAAATTCATTGCTTGTTTAACCCACATCCATATATCTTGGCGATGATGAATTCTACATGGAAAGATGGAAACGAGAGATTGCGAAAAGATCTTCAGTCATAAATCTACAAACTGTACTGTTTATCTTCATGTTGACATTACAATTTGCTGCTCATTCTGAAGTCTAAATCAAAACCTTTGGAAAAATTTATACTTACCTACTATACTTCATACCTAGATTGGTTGAGGATGCAAGTATTAGGAATCATTGTCAACGTGGTTGTTAGGAATGAAGATATCAAGAAATTCCAGCGCTCGTAGCTCCTGAGAAACTCTTACAGGATCACAGTCTATGACGATAAATCTTCCAGATGTAAGCTATATCAAAGACTGAAGAATAAAATTCAATCATGGATGACGAATTAATCTGAAAAATATAGTCATAAATCTGATATTCCAGCTCATCTGAGAAACTGAGCTGAGAGAAATGCAAGGAAACCAGAGACTTTAATGAGAAAGTATACAACGGAGACTAATCTACGTAAATCTAAAGTACTCATAAAGAGTAGACATAGACAGTAGACTCGGTATACTTCATACCTAGATTGGTTGAGGATGCAAGTATTAGGAATCATTGTCAACGTGGTTGTTAGGAATGAAGACATCAAGAAATTCCAGCGCTCGTAGCTCCTGAGAAACTCTTACAGGATCACAGTCTATGACGATAAATCTTCCAGATGTAAGCTATATCAAAGACTGAAGAATAAAATTCAATCATGGATGACGAATTAATCTGAAAAATTTAGTCATAAATCTCATATTCCAGCTCATCTAAGAAGCTGAGCTGAGAGAAATGCAAGGAAACCAAAGTTACCAAAGACTTTAATGAGAAAGTATACAACGGAGACTAATCTACGTAAATCTAAAGTACTCATAAAGAGTAGACATAGACAGTAGACTCGGTATGTAGAGCTTTAGTATTATGTGGCCAAATTCTCAAACAAATGAGTATAAAATTCCATACCTTTGCTGGGATTGAATCCACCCTAATGTTTACCAGGCAAGCGTCTTGATCACTACGTCAGATGCCACCATGGCAGGTTACCCCAATCCCTGTGCCTGCGAAAGATTAACATTAATTTCATTGAGGTAATCGTGGCTAATGTGGAGCTATTTATTTGTTATAAATTTACGGGGATATCCCCAGATATTAGTTTGAAATGGGTATTGTTTATGAAATTTGCAATGACAAAGTCAGACGAAGGAAATCTGGTTCAAATTTGGCACTTTGGGAGCAATGAATTTTATACACCTAATATGTATGTATAAGTACTCATACCTAATACTTACATATTGCTGTAAAGAGGATTTCATCGTGGCCGATGATTCCAGTTCCTCCAATTGACTCCTGCACATCGCGTACCGCTGGTGGCTACGTAGACCTGCGAGGTTTCGGCACATCTTACCGCACGCTTGACATTGCATACCTACTTACATATTCACTTATTTGAAATTTGCAATGACAAAGTCAGACGAAGGAATTCACTTACCTACGAGTATACATACGTTTTCTAGGCCCCGGGAGAAATTTTTGACCCTGCCTTTTGTGGAACGAAATTAATGTGTACCTATGTTTTTTTTTTCACTTGCTGGTCTTTAGTAAACCTAAATCTCTTTTCAATTAGGTATCCAGAATCCTGAATGTCTCAATACTCTCAATCATATCAGCAGAATCCATCTCAAATTCAGTGGATATATTCCCCGACATTACTGATATAGGTTATAGGTACTCACATAGTTATCCAAATAGACTCGTCACCAATCTTGGTTAGAATGTTTGATGTCTTGTCGATGTTTTTTGTGCGGTTAACCAAATAACCAATAACCACCCTACTGATTAAACAACCAATCCAGACTTCTCACTCGAGTTGATTTGGAGAGAGAAAGTTTGATTATGCATCTGATATTAAGAGTCGTATTTTGTATTGTTCATGTTAATTTTTTACTAGATTTATTTTGTAAATTTATACCAGGAGTTGCACAAAGTGTGACCCCATGGCCGCCCGTCTGATTGACCTCGCTTGCAAGAACAATATTACGGACCTCTTCAAATGATCTCTTGGGCAAAGGTTTGCCTGACCTTTCCTGAGCTTCCAAACATTTCCTGAAATGTTGACTAATTTTAAAAGGCAGACACTTCAATACACCTTTTCTCATTATGTATCTTTAGTGTTTTGTCCTCTGTCTTCTGTTAGTCGTTATATCTGGATTTGTTTAATGATTTAACTAAATGGTTCTATCTGTTCTCTGTTTCAGGTGTTAAGAAATTGGATCTCAGTTTCACATTTATCATAATATCCACAGTGCCCAGAGTGACATCTAAATCAGTGATATCAAACTATAATCTGATATCTATTTAAACAATCATAAATCATCCATGATAATCTCGTTTTCACGTTTAGAAATTCATCGCTGAAGACTAGGTGATATATAGGTACTAGGTGTTTTGTTTTCATAACTTTTAGTGAAATCAATGATAGCCTGACATACTTGCATGTGACACTGATGAAAATAGAAAATAGATGATTTATTTTGTAAATTTATACCAGGAGTTGCACAAAGTGTGACCCCATGGCCGCCCTTCTGATTGACCTCGCTTGCAAGGACAATATTACGGACCTCTTCAAATGATCTCTTGGGCAAAGGTTTGCCTGACCTTTCCTGAGCTTCCAAACATTTCCTGAAATGTTGACCTTCTGATAAAGTTACATCTTCTGAAATGCCCTTCACATAAAGTTATACTAAAAATTTCCTTTGGCTTTCCTGGTTGTTTGATTCCTTTGGTTTCCTTTGACGTATTGTTTCTAGCTTCTACGAATCTCGGTGAACAGTTGTTTCTTTTTTGCGATAAAATAATTATCAATGCAGCAAATTATTACATACTAAAGCTACGACTACTTGCAACATTGTCTGAGGTCAGGATACAACCTCAGTATGAAGGGTGTTAGTGACAGTCACTTTTTGTTACTTTTTACTGTCTTATACATACCCTCTTCATAAGCTACCTACCTATACATATTATGATCTTCACTTACTTATTATCATATGATTGGGTTGGGTATTCAGGAGAGGAAAAAAGTACAGTAAAAGTTGTTTGAGTTTATGACTTGGCTGTATTTCATCTGATCTTTATTTTTCCTCCTCCTTGGGGCTTGCAAAAAATGGTAAAACTTGAAAAAATGGTACCTAAATTTGAAAGAAAGAAAAGGTAAATGATGATTTCTTTCTCACTTTTTCCTTCCCAGGAACTATTAGATACGAGTATACCTACCTATCATCACTTTATCACTTATTATTTTGATCTTATTCCCTTCCGATAAGCGTGACAGTGTGTACCTACTGTGTAGCGTGCTTAGTATTTCACGTATACTGATAGCGTGGTGTTATAGGGGGAAGAAGATGTTGCTATGAGTCACTGTGTAGTGGCGTATATTCGTAGATATACATAGGCACGTAACTATGTATTTACCTACACAAATATGCATAAATAAGTTCTCCTTTCCTAAAACACTAGGTATGAAAATGGGAGAGTTTGCAGAAAAGGCCTTTCTCTAAAAGGCCAAGCTTCAGGTTGGCTATTATGGCCACATCTATGTAGTTACTGCAATAACTGCAACAATGTAGGTGATTCCCCAGGAAACTATCACATATATGTAGGTAGTACCTATAGGCCCCTATTATTTAGGTGCTTAGGTATCAATTTGTACTCCTAATAACCAATAACTCTGTGTAGTACCTCAAGACAAGTATTACATTTCTGTAACACAACACAGCGGAGTCTACATATATGTACGTAGTACCTATAGCCCTATTATTTAGGTGTTTAGGTATCAATTTGTACTCCTAAAGTCCTAATAACCATCAATAACTCTGTGTAGTACCTCAAGACAAGACTTGTTACAGAAATGTAATACTTAGTATTACATTTCTGTAACACAACACAGCGGAGTCTCATCAGTCTCCTTGTAATACCTCAGGACAAGTATTACACTCACATTTCACCATACATAGGTAATTAGGTACATATGTATCTACATAAATTAGTCCCCCCTTCCTAAAATACTAGGTATAAAAATGGGAAGGTTTGCAGAAAAGGCCTTTCTGTAAAAGGCCAAGCTACAGGTTGGCTATGGCCACATCTATGTAGTTACTGCAATAACTGCAACAATGTAGGTGATTCCCCAGGAAACGATCACATATATGTACGTAGTACCTATAGGCCTATTATTTAGGTGTTTATGTATCAATTTGTACTCCTAATAACCAATAACTCTGTGTAGTACCTCAAGACAAGTATTACATTTCTGTAACACAACACAGCGGAGTCTCATCAGTCTCCTTGTAATACCTCAGGACAAGTATTACACTCACATTTCACCACTAGGTGCACCGCACTGTCAATTTTATTCATTCGATACTGTGAAATATACATAAATACACAAGATATATGTACATAAATACACAAAAATACACAAGATACAACTCAGTCTGGTGAGGATTTTGATGTTGATGTTGAGGTGGGTTCTATTTTTGGCCTGACAAGATCGAGATGTGCTTCTACGAATCTCGGTGAACAGTTGTTTCTTTTTTTTGCGATAAAATAATTATCAATGCAGCAAATTATTACATACTAAAGCTACGACTACTTGCAACATTGTCTGAGGTCAGGATACAACAATGTTCTCTGATGATAATCATACTTGTACAGTATGTTGGTACTCAGTTGGGACTCGGTACTCTCCGTAGTTAGTTCCTACTGAAGTACCTACCTATCCAAAGTAGTGACGTATCCATTGTTATAGGTTTACCTATAGTCAAAATTCGAAACCGTTGGAAAAGAGTTGTATCCCCACACTTGATCTCTGATGGATCATGAAATCGTCAAAAGCTTGGAGATTGACAACTTAACTTATCAACTAGTCCTAAAGATTGATTTCTCAGTTATTACCCACATTAGAACACTCACACAAAGTTAATTGTCAAGCTGTTTTTAAATAGAAAATTCAATAGAAAAATTGTATGTCTAACTCCATTTATCAAGAGTTTAAGGGCCTACCTTTGCTTCGCCTTGGGATGGATCGATGAATTTGGTGTGATGATAATGATTATCCAAGTACACTCCAAGTACCTGATGTATAGGAGTATGCCTACTTGTAGATCACATGTTTGTAGGAAAGTTCATATTTCTAGATCCTTCATCTACAATGTTTCCCTTGGGAACCCACACTACTAGGTTCTACCAGTATGTAACCAATAACCCATGAGTTACAAGTTATAACCAATATAACTTATAAGGTACTCAGTTGGGACTCGGTACTCTCGGTAGTTAGTTCCTACTGAAGTACCTATCCAAAGTAGTGACGTATCCATTGTTATAGGTTTCCCTATAGTCAAAATTCGAAGCCGTTGGAAAAGAGTTGTATCCCCACACTTGATCTTTGATGGATAATGAAATCGTCAAAAGCTTGCTGATCGACAACTTAACTTACCAACTAGTCCTAAAGATTTGACTTCTCAGTTACCCACATTAGAACACTCACACAAAGTTAATTGTCAAGCTGTTTTTAAATATAAAATTCAATAGAAAAATTGTATGTCTAACTCCATTTATTTAAGGTTTAAGGGCCTACCTTCGCTTTGCCTTTGCCTTGGGATGGATCGATAAATTTGATGTGATGATATCCAAGTACACTCCATGTAGGTACCTGATGTTTGGAGTGTGCCTACTTGTAGATCACATGTTTGTAGGAAAGTTCATGTTTCGAGATCCTTCGTCTACACTGTTTCCCTTGGGAACCCACACTACTAGGTTCTACCAGTATGTAACCAATAACCCATGAGTTACAAGTTATAACCAATATAACTTATAACCTATCGACGTGACCTATCATAAGAAAACATACAACGTACCTAATGCTATGTATGATCCAACATGTAGGTATTATAAACAATATAAGTATAGGGACATAACTATTACTCGTATGTTTCTGATATACCTCAGAGTGCATAACTTTTTATGGAAAAGTTCGGATAATTTGATTCAGTACGAATACCTTTGAACCTTACTCGATAACAAGACGATAGGAACTTGTATTTATGTTGTGGGGGAGTTTGAAGCTGAGTTTCAACTAAAGATGTAGGTATTGTAAACAATATAAGTATAGGGACATAACTATTACTCGTATGTTTCTGAAATACCTCAGAGTGCATAACTTTTTATGGAAAAGTTCGGATAATTTGATTTAGTACGAATACCTTTGAACCTTACTCGATAACAAGACGATAGGAACTTGTATTTATGTTGTGGGGGAGTTTGAAGCTGAGTTTCAACTTTTAACCAGTAATGGCCTTGAGAGTTATGACACGGTACATTGGACAATAGGTTCTTGTTTGGTTTTTGCTAAAGTTCTTATAAATTTAGCATTTAGTGCTACCTAAATTCGTTACTGTTCACATGCTTGTGTGATTTAAGACTTGAACGGCCCTTTTTAGCGAGGTATTTTCGCCAACAAGTAGGGACTCGTACAGTACATTGGACAATAGGTTCTTGTTTGGTTTTTGCTAAAGTTCTTATAAATTTAGCATTTAGTGCTACCTATATTCGTTACTGTTCACATGCTTGTGTGATTTAAGACTTGAACGGCCCTTTTTAGCGAGGTATTTTCGCCAACAAGTAGGGACTCGTACTTTACCCATTCTCTGAAGCTGAAGTGATTTTACTCTTACTAGTCTTACTCCCATGGTCATTTATACCCCAGTTAGTGTTTAGCCTCAGCAACTTTCTGCCTCCTGTCTTCTGCTTGTTCTTCCATCACTTCTTCCAAAGTGATTTTGCTGAAGCACTCATGTGACTTGTGCCCATAGCTTGGGCACGCGAAGTCAATGCACCTCACGTTACCGACCGTATAAGCTTCCATGTGTCTTGTGCCTCCAGGAAGATATTAAAAATGACAAACATTGAGAAGTATATCGAGGACCGGCACATAACGGGTCTCCCGTACAATATCCCTGGTTGCATAATGGTAATCTCGGCCAGGGCCGTCCACAGCATAACAGGACCCCGGGGCTAACTCGAACAATGTGAGGCTCTCCTCGCGACAATTTTTTACAAACAAGAATACTAGTGCTGGTCACTCAAGTTGAGACCGTCTGACGTCAGTGGCCGGCATAGGAGGTAGGTATTTGTATTTTATTTTCCTTCTTGGAGAAAAACTGCTGGTTTTAGCCCTCCGGGGAGCATACTTCTTACACCTGAGCGCAAGCATCTTTGAGATAGTATCCTTGGTTTTCATCAATGGTTATGGGTCCGGGGCAAATGGAACCTGGATGAACCCCCTGTGCCCGGCCCAGATCGCGGGCAACACAATCTGATTACTAAGTAGCCTGCCAGGCAGATTTATTCACAATATTCAATATCACGTTTCTCGCGCTTATATGGTGGTTTGGATTTCCTTTTATCCTGTGCGCGGGCTTAAGCCGAGGCTTAGTCGGATTACTGATTGAGTTCAAACTTGAATCAAATCAGGTATAGATCGATCCAGGATTGACCTTTGAACTAGGTTCGGAGTAAATCTGACTGGAGAATGGCTCAATGGCATCGGACACCTTAGTTCTAGCTTTACTCCCCCAGTAACGAGTAACCAGCAGTATTTACATATCCATAGGCCACCCGCACTCCATCAATACTATTGACAATTTACTACGAAAAAAAATATTGTCAATACGGTCTGAAGCTCTGAAGACTATCAATATTTAAGAGTATTGTCCAAAGTATTGATAATTGATAGGTAGTGTACGAGCGGGATCAGCCCCAGACGACCATCTGTGTCAATCATGTCCATGTATAATCATCTGGGACGTTCTTTCCTACATAAAGTGAGCTGGGAGAAAACGGTATATTTTGAAAACGTAGGTAAAACAAAATTGCTGACTCTGTCCTCTTGAGACACTCAGTATGAATGATGAATGTTGTTTCGTGTTGTTATGTGGGAGTTCAGAATACACGGCACAATACGACATAATACTCGGTACTGTATTCTGCTGGAACCTGGGACATTCCAAAAAATTTCGAATGATGGATGTAAGTATTTTGTTTTACTGCATGGGAAGTGGGAAGTATGGACATGTTATGGACTAGCTAGTGACCATTTAGGATTCTGGCTGCCTCATGTTCAAATTTTGGACTACCAAACATTAGGTAGTCTAGCTGTTTAATGCTTAAGTTTTAGGCACTCCTATCAGCAAAGTGTTGGCATGTTGAGATTTTATTGTTCAGTCAGTAAACTTTTTGTGGACAATTTGGCAGTTGACAATCTGACTGAAACTGGAAGAGGAACAAGTCTTTAATAAAATCAAAATTAGAACCTTCAAAAAGAGTCCACAAACTCACAATCCGCATATTAGATCGATCGGAACAGAGAAATAACCGTCATGCTGTTAGAAATACGTTTGTTTAGCTGGTTTAGCACACGTCAGACTTCGCTCAATTCCTGTAACCAAAAAGCAGTTAAAGTTTGATTTGGCTGTTTAGGACTTTTTAGTGTTATCCAGGCAGTATAAGCACCGTATTCTTAAACTCTCGACATGAGTTTAATAAGCATGAAGAAGATAGATGCTTAAGTTTTAGGCACTCCTATCAGCAAAGTGTTGGCATGTTGAGATTTTATTGTTCAGTCAGTAAACTTTTTGTGGACAATTTGGCAGTTGACAATCTGACTGAAACTGGAAGAGCAACAAGTCTTTAATAAAATCAAAATTAGAACCTTCAAAAAGAGTCCACAAATTCACAATCCGGGCATGTTGAGATTTTATTGTTCAGTCAGTAAACTTTTTGTGGACAATTTGGCAGTTGACAATCTGACTGAAACTGAAAGAGCAACAAGTCTTTAATAAAATCAAAATTAGAACCTTCAAAAAGAGTCCACAAATTCACAATCCGCATATTAGATCGATCGGAATAGAGAAGTAACCGTCATGCTGTTAGAAATACGTTTGTTTAGCTGGTTTAGCACACGTCAAACTTCGCTCAATTTCTGTGACCAAAAAGCAGTTAAAGTTTGATTTGACTGTTTAGGACTTTTTAGTGTTATCCAGGCAGTATAAGCACCGTATTCTTAAACTCTCGACATGAGTTTAATAAGCATGAAGAAGATACTTGCTCTCTTTGCAGATAAACATACGTATTGTATCGACATTAAATCTTCCATTATGTAGCAGCATGTCTCATGCGTCTGTAAATATGTTAATGCTAATGTTAACGTTGAGCGAAAGCAAATTTTATTATCTTCAAATTCCGCCGGGCGGACTCGTCTCAGAGTTCAAGTATGCAAATCAAGAGAACATCTTCAAATCATCTTCATCTCTCTGTAATCAACCGAGATTTCTAACAGTGTACCAATACCAGCTGTACCAGAATACCAGTGCGAGATCATCGGGTTCAGGAAGTAGGTCGCCTCCTTGTCAATAAAATACGAACATAAAAACTTAATCATCTGCAAAGACGACATGCATGCAAAATTTCTGCATATTTATGTATGTCCATATTTTTTTAGTTGATTTAAAGATTTTAAAGTTTAAGTTGGCCTGTTGACCAGAAATCTTTTGGATATTCAGATCTCGCGGAATCGAAAGTCTTCGCAGTATATCTCTCAGTCCTCCTAAATCCTTGTCAAGGAACCCTTCACTTCCTCTTTTTGTCCATTTTTGGACTGTTTCAATCTAGTCACGGAGAACTTTTGTATAACGAAACCTGTTACTTATGTACCCGTATATCTCTTTATTAGTATTCAGATCTCGCGGAATCGAAAGTCTTCAGTATATCTCTCAGTCCTCCTAAATCCTTGTCAAGGAACCCTTCACTTCCTCTTTATGTCCATTTTTGGACTGTTTCAATCTAGTCACGGAGAACTTTTGTATAACGAAACCTGTTACTTATGTACCCGTATATCTCTTTATTATAACACTCAAGGGAGATACCTACTTATTACACTTGAAAGCTTGAAAATAAATAGCATCTCTTGCAGAGTAATTGGATTTTATATCGGTTGAGACATTTAATACCGTGCAAACTTCGCTAGAGATCGTTTTAATATTTTCCTGGTAGGTAAACCCAAGATCGTTTAGTGTTAAATGTATGGGAACGAAACTTATACCTATCCTGTGAGCATCAATGGACATCAAGTTTTATGATACGTTGGTACCTATGATAAATAAAGCAGTAAACACTAAAATCATGAAGTTGAGTAAAGTAAGTTTTAATATAAAACTATAAAAGGAGGTACCTACCTACTAATGATGAGTATCAGATACTGATCATTTAATTTGAAACATTAGCACTCGATGTAATAGAGCTGTAATAACAGACCTAAACTAACCACTGAAGCTATATCCTGATATCCTCCTATGTAGGTATTTTAAATCAATCATAACCAAATGACGGGTATTTGAACGAAAGGAGAGTTTTTCCTACTTTGTGAGACATAGGTAGTAAATACCTAAATACTGCTCAGATTTCAACTCAAGTATTCAATTAATTAAAAGGCAGACACCTCAATACACCTTTTCTCATTATGTATCTTTAGTGTTTTGTCCTCTGTCTTCTGTTAGTCGTTATATCTGGATTTGTTTAATGATTTAACTAAATGGTTCTATCTGTTCTCTGTTTCAGGTGTTAAGAAATTGGATCTGAGTTTCACATTTATCATAATATCCACAGTGCCCAGTGTGACATCTAAATCAGTGATATCAAACTATAATCTGATATCTATTTAAACAATCATAAATTCATAAATCATCCATGATAATCTCGTTTTCACGTTTAGAAATTCATCGCTGAAGACTAGGTGACTAGGTTTTGTTATCATAACTTTTAGTGAAATCAATGATAGTCTGACATACCTGCATGTGACACTGATGAAAATAGAAAATAGAGATTGTCTTTTATAAATAAGAAGATAAACTTTAGCTGAAATTGAATTCGAAACCCGAAAATAACGTCCCGAATGTAGGACCAAAAAAGTAACCAACTCAAGCACAACGGCTATCAACAAAGTAAACCTAACCAAAACAACACCGGATCCCGTCATACTTGATCAAAGTATGTTATCGTATATGGTCCCTTCCACAACATTAGACGACAAACCTCCACAAATACCCGTCAAAACAACGCGATTAAAATTAATCATTGAAGACGCCGACAACGGTCATCCCAAACTCAGTCAGAATAACAACAATAACATTAGTGTTCCCAACAACAACAACAACACCCTCGGTAAGAGAACCATCATCAAAACTCACTCCAAACAGTCGAACCAGAAAATAGAGATTGTCTTTTAGTTGAAATTGAATTCGAAAACCGAAAATAAGGTCC
The DNA here is from genome assembly GCF_000475195.1 of Diaphorina citri. Taxonomy (NCBI): domain Eukaryota; kingdom Metazoa; phylum Arthropoda; class Insecta; order Hemiptera; family Psyllidae; genus Diaphorina; species Diaphorina citri. The sequence continues at coordinate 180,598 of NW_007377752.1, forward strand.
CGAATGTAGGACCAAAACAGTAACCAACTCATTGTCATATCTGAAAGCACAACGGCTATCAATAAAGTAAACCTAACCAAAACAACACCGGATCCCGTCATACTTGATCAAAGTATGTTATCGTATATGGTCCCTTCCACAACATTAGACGACAAGCCTCCACAAATCCCCGTCAAAACAACGCGATTAAAATTAATCATCGAAGACGCCGATAACGGTCATCCCAAACTCAGTCAGAATAACAACAACAATAACATTAGTGTTCCCAACAACAACAACAACAACAACAATACCCTCGGTAAGAGAACCATCATCAAAACTCACTCCAAACAGTCGAACCTCTCGACAGAAAGTAGCACCAGTAGTCTCTCAAGCATCAGCGCTTCCGATTTGCCGGCAACTCATTTACCCTCCAATGTAGATAAACTAAAGCCCAAACCAGTCATTAATAGTAATTCCCACCCATCCTCGTCTGTATCTAATGGAGTTGTCCACCCCAATAACCATATCACTGTAACGACTGCATCAGCTGCTCCAGCCACGCTAAGTACTTCGACAACCAAGTCTGCAACTCTCAAAAGGTAAGCTTTGAATTCCTTACTGTTACTAGCATGTAAGTAGGTACCTATTATTTTTATCATAAAAGACGCCGATAACGGTCATCCCAAACTCAGTCAGAATAACAACAACAATAACATTAGTGTTCCCAACAACAACAACAACACCCTCGCCCCGTCAAAACAACGCGATTAAAATTAATCATCGAAGACGCCGATAACGGTCATCCCAAACTCAGTCAGAATAACAACAACAATAACATTAGTGTTCCCAACAACAACAACAACAACAACAATACCCTCGGTAAGAGAACCATCATCAAAACTCACTCCAAACAGTCGAACCTCTCGACAGAAAGTAGCACCAGTAGTCTCTCAAGCATCAGCGCTTCCGATTTGCCGGCAACTCATTTACCCTCCAATGTAGATAAACTAAAGCCCAAACCAGTCAATAATAGTAATTCCCACCCATCCTCGTCTGTATCTAATGGAATTGTCCACCCCAATAACCATATCACTGTAACGACTGCATCAGCTGCTCCAGCCACGCTAAGTACTTCGACAACCAAGTCTGCAACTCTCAAAAGGTAAGCTTTGAATTCCTTACTGTTACTAGCATGTAAGTAGGTACCTATTATTTTTATCATAATCAGGTAGAAACCACCTATGTTAAAGTGAAAGGTTGTCCAAATTTAGTTCCAACTCCACCAGTGTCTTGTTTGACACCAAATTGACTGTTCCAAAAAACTCCTATCCAGACTTGGCCCAATAGCTTCGAAAAGTCGGCAGAAAATAATGGTTTCTAACCTATGTTAAAGTGAAAGGTTGTCCAAATTTAGTTCCAATTCCACCAGTGTCTTGTTTGACACCAAATTGACTGTTCCAAAAAACTCCTATCCAGACTTGGCCCAATAGCTTCGAAAAGTCGGCAGAAATTTTCAATGGCTTGAAGAAACGTCAGCCGAATCCGACCCCGCATTTTAAGCCAAGCATGCATGAACTACGCCCCAAAAAAGGGGGAGAGTAAAGAAGGGAAATCGTCCATGCAGACTAGAGAGTTAGGGGGAATATTTTCTACGCTTATTTTTTAAATAAGGAAATTACAGTGAAGCATTCATCCCCCTTCAGAAAAAAGGCCTTGAAAAAGAAGACAGTTTTTAAAAGCTTCCTATGGTTTTAAAAAATAAAACTCGTTGAATTATTGAGGAAATTAAAGATTTATAGACTCGGAAACGAATCCCTTAGTATTTTATGCGTAGACACAGTGTTGCCTTTCATCCCTTTTATTATTCCCACCCATTTCAAAAAAAGAAAAAATAAAACTCGTTGAATTATTGAGGAAATTAAAAATTTATAGACTCGGAAACGAATCCCTTAGTATTTTATGCGTAGACACAGTGTTGCCTTTCATCCCTTTTATTATTCCCACCCATTTCACCAACCTGTCTCTGAATATCTGTCAAACAGGGGAGAAAACGTTGAAAAGGTAGAATTAAAAATTCCACAGCTACCGCAATAAATGACGCCAAAAACAATTCAGTAGGTATCGTATTTTGTACACCTTTAAATTCCACAAACGTCTCAACATTCTCAACAGATTAAGCAAAATGTTTCAAAAAGAAATTTCGGCGTGATTATGAGGAGAAGGTAATCTCTTCCCTAAAATATCAAGATTATGAAGATTATCTCGTATGAAATTAAAAGAAGATAGTATGAAAGAATGAAATTCGTGTCATTGAGAGTGATGATATCTAGGTTAGATATAGTCTGGATTAACTAGTGACATAGTGACACCTTGATCATGATGCTGATGATAATTAACTCATTGGTGGAGACGAAAACATGTGTGTGAAATTCTAATACAGGATGGTCCAGCCCGAGGTAATACACGGGCCACTTCCTATGACACGATTTCTAATAAATCAAAGGGAGGTCGACGAAAAAAGTATCTAGTGACAAAACTAACACGTACCTCAGTTCAAAATGATGGTTAATACTGTTAAAGTGACATTCATCAAGCTTTTGATTCAACTGATGAGCGAATGAAAACGACCATATTATAAACAATCTAATAAATAATAATGGTTATGATGGCAAAAACCATTCTAAGCAAATGGAGTAATAAATGGTCTGTTGATCTCATGGAAGGGGCCCAGATATTGTTTCTGGGCGTCCAAGGGGTTTCTAAACCCCAATCCTTCCAACACCGTGAGATAGATGCCATGCCTATCTCACGGACAGGGAAAGTAAGTAGGTTGATTTTTGTCCCTTTATCAATTCGGAGCCTTGAGGCCTGGTTCTCTCATTGGTCAATGAATTCACCCTGGATAGCATTGACATTGAAGAGAACTTATGGCATCATCGTAGGGCGTCATGGCGCTGCGGAACATATTTGCTGGGAATTTTCACTCCAAAACATCTATACTCCCTTGTCTATGATGTGTGTACATTCTGGTCAGGGCCGAATATACTGACCGCATAAATAGCTAAATCGTATCTATTGTTAACAAAAAGGTCGGACGTTGAAGCCCCAACCTTGTCAGACGACAGCTACATGGTGCAATATTTACCTCATAATGGTGTAGGCAAAAACCATTCTAAGCAAATGGAGTAATAAATGGACCCATCAATTCCAACCAGGCGACATCAGATCAAGTTCCGCTTTCAGTGTCTGTTGATCTCATGGAAGGGGCCCAGATATTGTTTCTGGCCGTCCAAGGGGTTTCTAAACCCCAATCCTTCCAACACCGTGAGATAGGTGCCATGCCTATCTCACGGACAGGGAAAGTAAGTAAGTTGATTTTTGTCCCTTTATTAATTCGGAGCCTTGAGGCCTGGTTCTCTCATTGGTCAATGAATTCACCCTGGATAGCATTGACATTGAAGAGAACTTATGGCATCATCGATTAAGCAAAATGTTTCAAAAAGAAATTTCGGCGTGATTGTGAGGAGAAGGTAATCTCTTCCCTAAAATATCAAGATTATGAAGATTATCTCGTATGAAATTAAAAGAAGATAGTATGAAAGAATGAAAGACTCGGTAGGCTAATCTAAATCTCATTGGGTATCGGGGACACAAGTTGGCATTTCACTTGAGAATTGGATTGAGGAGATTGAGAGCAATCAGATTTTGTTACCTCTTTGATACTTCGCGTCGCGTGATATTAGTTTGAAATGAGTGTTGTTTATGAAATTTGCAATGACAAAGTCAGACGGAGGAAATCTGGTTCAAATTTGGCACTTTGGTAGCAATGAATTTTATGCACCTATGTATAAGTACTCATACCTACTTACATGTTGTTGTAAAGAGGATTCCATTGTGGCCGATGATTCCAGCTCCTCCAATTGACTCCTGCACATCGCGTACCGCTGGTGGCTACGTAGACCTGCGAGGTTTCGGCACATCCTACCGCACGCTTGACATTGCATACCTACTTACATATTCACTTACCTACGAGTACATACGTTTTCTAGGCCCCGGGAGAAATTTTAACCCTGCGTTTTGTGGAACGAAATTAATGTGTAACGTTCAAAACCTATGGTATCCTTTTTTTTTTTCACTTGCTGGTCTTTAGTAAACCTAAATCTCTTTTCAATTAGGTATCCAGAATCCTGAATGCCTCAATACTCTCAATCATATCAGCAGAATCCATCTCAGATTCAGTGGATATATTCCCCGACATTACTGATATAGGTTATAGGTACTCACTCTTTATTATAACACTCAAGGGAGATACCTACTTATTACACTTGAAAGCTTGAAAATAAATAGCATCTCTTGCAGAGTAATTGGATTTTATATCGGTTGAGACATTTAATACCGTGCAAACTTCGCTAGAGATCGTTTTAATATTTTCCTGGTAGGTAAACCCAAGATCGTTTAGTGTTAAATGTATGGGAACGAAACTTATACCTATCCTGGTGAGCATCAATGGACATCAAGTTTTATGATACGTTGGTACCTATGATAAATAAAGCAGTAAACACTAAAATCATGAAGTTGAGTAAAGTAATAGTAATGTAAGTTTTAATATAAAACTATAAAAGAAGGTACCTACCTAGTAATGATGAGTATCAGATACTGATCATTTAATTTGAAACATTAGCACTCGATGTAATAGAGTTGTAATAACAGACCTAACCTAACCACTGAAGCTATATCCTGATATCCTCCTATGTAGGTATTTTAAATCAATCATAACCAAATGACGGGTATTTGAACGAAAGGAAGTTTTAATATAAAACTATAAAAGGAGGTACCTACCTACTAATGATGAGTATCAGATACTGATCATTTAATTTGAAACATTAGCACTCGATGTAATAGAGCTGTAATAACAGACCTAAACTAACCACTGAAGCTATATCCTGATATCCTCCTATGTAGGTATTTTAAATCAATCATAACCAAATGACGGGTATTTGAACGAAAGGAAAGTTTTTCCTACTTTGTGAGACATAGGTAGTAAATACCTAAATACTGCTCAGATTTCAACTCAAGTATTCAATCAATTAAAAGGCAGACACCTCAATACACCTTTTCTCATTATGTATCTTTAGTGTTTTGTCCTCTGTCTTCTGTTAGTTGTTATATCTGGATTTGTTTAATGATTTAACTAAATGGTTCTATCTGTTCTCTGTTTCAGGTGTTAAGAAATTGGATCTCAGTTTCACAATTGAACATAATTATTATCATATTTTTGGCAAAGTCGTCCGCTACGTGTTGAATTATTTCTGTCTTATTTTATGCTTGATGGATTATGTTGAACATATCCTATGAACATAATTATTATCATATTTTTGGCAAAGTCGTCCGCTACGTGTTGAATTATTTCTGTCTTATTTTATGCTTGATGGATTATGTTAACAATAAAATTCAACTTCATTAAGTAAATACACTGGGTGGCTCATATGTAGTATGTAGGACGTAGGGTCATATGGAACGAAAATTAATGGTGAGCTCATTTTGCCCAAATCCCGGTATCTTGGAAGATTTAGAGCTTTACCTCTTGTGCATGCATCTAGGGCTGTGAGATCTCTTATGAATTTGAATCCTTCATCCTTGATTTTCCTCATATGCACCTTTGACTTTTTCTGTTACAATCGATCCATTTTGCCCAAATCCCGATATCTTGGAAGATTTAGAGCTTTACCTCTTGTGCATGCGTCTAGGGCTGTGAGATCTCTTATGAATTTGAATCCTTCATCCTTGATTTTCCTCATAAACTTATACAGTGACTTGTGTACTTTGTAAGCTGGTAAGTCCTTTTAGTCGCTTGTGCTATAAGGCTTGCAACAGGAACCAAGTAAACTTTTGTAAATTTGTATCTTTGTCTAGGAAAAGAACGGTTCCCCTACAAAAGTTTTGAGTTTTCCTTTGCCTAAAAAATCGTTTATACCTTTATACCCATTAGTGCCCTTAACTGGATCAGCGGGAGGGCGTGTGTTCCCAAAGAAAACATGGAACCAAGTCACCTTCAAAAGAAATCGAACTGAAAACAATAGGTACCTAATTGTTGATAAGGAAATTGGAAAGCAGAAACCTATTACGCATCAAGTAACTACCTAACCTACCTTAATATTCTGTCTGCGTCTATTACTAGCATAACAAGTGCATATGACATCACAAGGGTTGCTATAGTTTCTGTGTCGAAAGTAAATAAGGTGTTGAATTGGTGAGTTTTCGAAACCACTCAGGGCATCATCAGCCCAAGATAGAAAGATGTCGTATAGCAGCAGTAGTAGAAGTATACCTTCCCCAGGTTCTCGTCATGCTAAAGCCATGGCTTTCCATTATCATCTCCAGAACGGGTGTATGTGAAATCGTGTGTGGCTGAGATATAACAATCCTACAATACAAACGCATACAGCACCAATACACAAAAATGCACGCCGTTTCCTCTCATATAAATTAACTTATTACCTCCCAACCACCTTTCCCTCCACATTCTCCAAAGATAAGAGCCATGTTATAGCTACAAGCGCCATAATTTATGACCTCACGTCCTCTTCACACCCTGGCCATCTCACTCAGCACCCTGTCACTGCTGAATGCTGATCCTACCAGTAGACCATTCAGCACTTCTAATCTTCTTCTTTTTCTTCGGCGGGAGTTTTACCCTTCATTCGGTGACAAGCTGCTTGCCTACTCATATTGACCTCACCCAGCCTGAGTGGGTCCGGGAAAAGCTATCAACACGGGATTGCCCAGATGGTCACCCGTACGGATACTAATCATGTGGCTAGGGTGATTGCTTTGGGCTGACATGATTAATTTCATTAGGTAGGTGTATTACAAATAGGGAATTTTGTTTATATAATGGGTTAGATCCCGTAAATTAGGTAAATAAATAAATAAACATTTGCTACAAATTTTCAATACAGGTTAAACGTCTCTATACCTACATACATATAACTGTAAAGTCTTTAGTGACGGGAGTTTTACCCTTCATTCGGCGACAAGCTGCCCGCCTACTCACATTGACCTCACCCAGCCTGAGTGGGTCCGGGAAAAGCTATCAACACGGGATTGCCCAGATGGTCACCCGTACGGATACTAATCATGTGCAACGTTGATTAAATGCAGTCAGCAGTGATCCAGGAGGAACATTGAATGTGCTGTAGCCACTGACTATTGAGAGCGGGGTTTACCAAATCAGAATTGAGATCAATCTAGGAGCTATACAAGCCTACTTGGTACATTGAATGTGCTGTAGCCACTGACTATTGAGAGCGGGGTTTACCAAATCAGAATTGAGATCAATCTAGGAGCTATACAAGCCTACTCCGACTTCCTAAATTGTTCATTCTTCGCATGAAATTTTCTTTTTCTTCAGAATGCTCAGATAGTCTGTCTTTTTGAGTACCGAACAGCCCCATGCTTCCCCGGGAGCAGACGGCGAGTCATAAATTGGATCTAACCAGACGACATAGCGACCTGTCAACCTGTTGGAATTTTGGCGCGCTCCTCTCTAGCCACCGAGATCTCTCGGGTCAGAGGTCAAACTCAGACAAGTAAACACATTGCCTCACCGTGTACGTTTGAACGAAAACGAAACGCGAAGTTTATTGTTCCTGAATGAAAATACGAACGGTAGGAATGTGAGTTATTGCATGGGTCTTGACGTCTTGATAGATAACGTGTACCATGTAGGTACTATTCATCTATGTACAGACTGTACATAGGGTAGCACGTGCAGACTAGGTCCTCAAGAAAGACCCACACATAGCTCAAAATTTTGATAAAAATCTTCCCCTTGAACTCCTGAAGAATTTAAAACCACCAACAAAATCTTTCAGATGAATAAGGCTCCAGGTCTTTGGACCTCTCAAAGGGTAGTTATGTACATACGTATAATGTATCTGTAAAGGGCAATTTGACGCGAAGTTTATTGTTCCTGAATGAAAATACGAACGGTAGGAATGTGAGTTATTGCTTGGGTCTTGATAGATAACGTGTACCTAATGTACTATTCATCTATGTACAGACTGTACATAGGGTAGCACGTGCAGACTAGGTCCTCGAGAAAGACCCACACATAGCTCAAAATTTTGATAAAAATCTTCCCCTTGAACTCCTGAAGAATTTAAAACCACCAACAAAATCTTTCAGCTTTCAGATGAATAAGGCTCCAGGTCTTTGGACCTCTCAAAGGGTAGTTATGTACATACGTATAATGTATCTGTAAAGGGCAATTTGACATGGTGAGGTTTTCAAAAGGGGGACCTAAAAACCCATAATTATTATTACATACACTGAGAAAAAAAAAATTAGTGATAGATTTAGTTTGTTGGAATGCTATATTATAGTGTCGAGCTCCCCGATTAAAGTTCAATACATACATATTAGAGTTCCAGTCACTCGATTGGTCTTCCGGCACTCTAGTTTTTTTCTCAGTGTATACCTTAACCCATACATATATCAGTATGTCGATTGTCCAAGAATCCAGGTTGAATAGTCACTAAATCACTTCCTATTTTCGGTAAGTGGGGGAGTAGAAAAAATGTAATTCAGAATGATTCACTTTTAGTGATCCCTAACGACCCTAACCTTTGAATTAATTAAGCACCTATCGGAATCACCTACTGCTATTAAAGAACAAAATGAAAGAACGATAGGATAGATACGAAAGGCTTCTGCTGTTGCCTTCAATAAGGGTTAACTCTTATTAAATTACCTCCCAAATAAGGGTTAAATTTATTACTTGTGTAATTCAGAATGATTCACTTTTAGTGATCCCTAACGACCCTAACCTTTGAATTAATTAAGCACCTATCGAAATCACCTATTACTATTAAAGAACAAAGTGAAAGAACGATAGATACGAAAGGCTTCTGCTGTTGCCTTCAATAAGGGTTAACTCTTATTAAATTACCTCCCAAATAAGGGTTAAATTTATTACTTGTTCTTTATTAACTCACTCGTACATAATAATAAAAGGTAATTAAATTGGAAAAATGTGACCCTAACCTTTGAATTAATTAAGCACCTATCGGAATCACCTATTACTATTAAAGAACAAAGTGAAAGAACGATAGTTACGAAAGGCTTCTGCTGTTGCCTTCAATAAGGGTTAACTCTTATTGAATCACCTCCCAAATAAGGGTTAAATTTATTACTTGTTCTTTATTAACTCACTCGTACATAATAATAAAAGGTAATTAAATTGGAAAAATGTTCTTCCATCGTAATTAGTTTGTTTTATAACAATGATCATAAAATTTAATTAATTTAGAGCCCTAATACGTGAGCAGGTATTTGTATACTTCCCTAGCTATACGTATACCTACCGTCTTGTATTCTGATGACGGTATTTATCGGTTTATTAATAAGTAATAAATATTTATTAACTTAATTATTGTTTATAGTTTTAAAGTTGTAAAGCAAACTCTATTACCAATTGTACAAGTAATGTAGGAACCTGTGTATCTTTTGTTAATTTAATGGCATGAGAGAAAGATGCCTCCTTGAGTCTTATTATATTAGGTGCATCTGCCTAGGTAGGTAGGTAGGTACCTAGCATAGATATAGGTATTATACATACCTAGTATACACATACATATTGGTGAACTGAACTATCATAAATGAGTCTTTCTATGTGATCAAAATACTCAACACGGAAAATACAGACATGCATCTAGGCAGTGGCGTGCCGTGAACTCTTTGTCTAGGCATGTAGATACCTACCATCAATACCTAAAGTAGGTATAGAAAACTCCTTGTATAAATACAATCGTAAATCGAGAAGGATGAATTGGATATCATTATGAAAAAATAGCTAGGTATTATTTGTAAAATCTTATTTCAATTAGGAGTATCTAAGGACCGGAAGTTCAAAACGAAATTCAAACAATATCCTGACGAAATTGCAGTGAAAGTAAAATTGCAGTGTTGCAGAGAGACAGTGGGGGAGTTCCTCAAAAAGAGAAAGGTTCTACAATAGGTACTCAGCAAGACCTAACTGCCCTCAGAAAGTTACCCGTCTAATCTCAATCAATTGGTAGAAACATCCCAAATTCACTTGAAATAACTTGAGCAAAAAAAAAAAAAAAACATTGACAACATCAAACCGCTTAACTTAAAGGTTTGTAAGTTGGTCTCTACAAGTACCAAATGTTTTTTCCTTGAGATGTCTAATCTCTATTTCATCTCAATTTAGTCAGAACCAGTACAATTTAGGTATACTAAAATGTTAGAAGTTCAGACAGAGAGAAACAAAGAGAGTGAGAGAGAGAAAGCTCTTTTTTTGTCTGGATAAAAAAATAACATCACGAGAAGAACGCGAGTTCCGGCCAAAATCGTGATATTTCATCTTCAATTTAGTTAGAACCAGTACAATTTAGGTACTAAAATGTTAGAAGTTCAGACAGAGAGAAAGAAAGAGAGTGAGAGAGAGAAAGCTCTTTTTTTGTCTGGATAAAAAAATAACATCACGAGAAGAACGCGAGTTCCGGCCAAAATCGTGAGGTTCTTGTCCGATCCTAGTTGAACATGATTGAAATTCAGCATCGATCTACAAACTCTGTTATAGTAATCCAGGAAGCTTCAGTCTTGCACTGAAATAACGTGGGTAATCGATATATGTACCTAAGATATATGTACCTAAGTAAAGTACTTAATATGTATCTAGAATCTAGATAGAAATTCACTATCAATAAGTATCTCAATTGTTCACTTTAAGTGAAACTGAAGACTGGAAAGTCCATTTTATGTAATGGAAACTTTCTTTCGAAACAAATTTGACCCTCTAACGTGGGTAATCGATAAGTAAAGTACTTAATACCTATGTATCTAGAATCTAGATAGAAATTCACTATCAATAATAAGTATCTCAATTGTTCACTTTAAGTGAAACAGAAGGATGGAAGGATTCAGTCCATTGTATGTAATGGAAACTTTCTTTGAAAACAAATTTGACCCCTTTGCCCCCCCCCCCTGGATATATGTGTATACCTAAGTAAAGTACTTAATATGTATCTAGAATCTAGATAGAAATTCACTATCAATAAATATCTCAATTGTTCACTTTAAGTGAAACTGAAGACTGGAAAGTCCATTTTATGTAATGGAAACTTTCTTTCGAAACAAATTTGACCCTTTTGCCCCTTCCCTTGAAAAAGTTGCGCGTTTTTATCATGTGGGAGTGACCTATTTTGAAATGACTTTCTGCTCCAGCTGCTACTGTTACTAGCTAAAGTGGAGTGCATTTGAATATTTGAGGTATTTCGCCAGGACCCAATGAATAAAGAAGTATAAAAGGTCACAAATTCCACAGGTTCTAACACTGGATTCACAAGAACCATGGGGAATTCGGCTTGAAATGGAACTTGGGATCCAATTTTCAGGTTTATTTAAAACCTATACCCGACGCCATTGAAGTTTTTAGACCTCCTTCAAGATTGATTTCATGGTAAAAACTCAGACTGAATTCTAATTAATGAAACAGCTACAACAACAACAACAATAACAACAACAAGTACAATAAACAGCGAATTCTCTGACGGAGAAGACTTACCTCATCTCAAAACAATGTAGATACAACGTTTATACTCTTGATTAAAGCTGGAAGTTTGTAATACAACGTTTATTGGTCTCTTGATTAGAGTTGGGAGGACTTTGCAAGTTGGTAACTCGAGTTGGAAATTTTGCAGGTAACCACAGTAACCAGAGGCAACTTGATAAAGATCACGATCTTGGATCAGTCCGATTTCTGTCTGATAGCTCCTCGATATTAACCCCTTGCTGGACTGACTGGGTTCGATGTCATCATATTTGAGGTCCTTGAGCAGGAGATTCAGTCCAGCATTTGTCAAAGATGGCTGAATATGTTTTAGTCTTTATACCTCTTCCACCAAACCATTTGAACATTAACAGCAGAGAGAGAGAGAGCTTGAAATTGAACTTGGGATCCAATTTTCAGGTTTATTTAAAACCTATAAGGTTTATTTAAAATCCTTCAAGATTGATTTCATGGTAAAAAGCTCTACTTGCACCAAGTGTACAAATACTCACAGTTTTGCTGTTCAACTCATATCTATTTGAGAGAGAGAAAGGAAAGGTTTTTACTTTTATTACTCCTTTGATTTTTTAGTGGATGTGCCAAACATACCAAATTTTCTGATGTTTGGTATAGGTACATGCATACTGCGTGCGGCGTACAAGACAGGGTAAATTGGTACTCAATATTCAAATAATTTTCATAATAGGTAGGTTTAGGTACCTCCTATTATTATTATTATTATTATTTTTTGCTATTTAATACATTATTGCAATAGTTCACAAGGATGTTGGATTTTTCAAGCTCTAAGTACATTACATAGTTCGCAGGAAAAACTGCATTGCCTTGCATGGTATGCTCGGATTTCACCTGTACTTCATTTCTCATATCTGACATTATCTACATAGGCTTGTACATAGGCTCTACATGACTATGCTCTATGATTCTAACCTTGAGTACCTGGGTACGAGTATTTAGGTGTGGGATTTTCCTCATCTATGCGGCGTGCATTATGGATGGGAGCGCCCTGCCTTGTAAGCGCTAGATTACGGATTCAATTCCCACCTTTGGCAAACTTGATCGTAAACAGTTGAGGTTCGTTCTCGAAACGTCTTTCTCTCTCTTATCCTGTTTTCCTTCTTTCTTCGCCTTTGGGACAATAAGACCTCCGTTGTATCAGACCTCTTAATCATATTTATAATTTTATACCTCAGAAATAGGTCGAACAGTTCTCAATTATGGTAAAATTTTAAGAAGACCGGTAGGCTTTTGCATCCTCATTTTCCTCTCTTCACGAGCCAGTCCAACCGTTGCTTCACACTGATGTATTCACTATGTTTTTATATCAAAATATGGTGCAATACCTGACTGTGATGGCGGAAATATGCATTCCTGATGCTGCACTCCTATATCTTCTTTGTACAGGGTGCAGTCAACTATTGGATTTCTCGCAACTCCAAACAACCTCCGTGGTCGAGTGGGTATCACACTAGGCTTGTACGCAGGAGGGTTCGATTCCCGGCGGGGCCGAGGTTTTTTTCGGCTCTGTGCTTGGAGTTCGGGGTGCACTCAGCCTCATGAGGATAATAGAGTAGCTACTTTAATCGAGTAGCGACCAGTGACGGCATTACCAGTGGTCAACTATTGAATTTCTCGCAACTCCAAACAACCTCCGTGGCCGAGTGGGTATCACACTAGGCTTGCACGCAGGAGGGTTCGATTCCCGGCGGGGCCGAGGTTTTTTTCGGCTCTGTGCTTGCTTGGAGTTCGGGGTGCACTCAGCCTCATGAGGATAATAGAGTAGCTACTTTAATCGAGTAGCGACCAGTGACGGCATTACCAGTGTAAAAAGATTATTGAAATATAGAAATTTCTTGCAAAGGAGGAACTTGCAAAGGAGTAATGTTGTGATATCCGCAAAAGTTGTAAAAAAGCTCTGCTTTACCACAAAGAATTTGAGATATTGGATTTCTCTTGGGTAACTCAATCTGGGTTGGATGGCAGAGATTGCCCAAAGCAACAATCCTTTTCTAGTGTTCATCGTTATTTTCAATTTTATGGGTAAATATGAGTTGCCGAAATGCAACATTATAAATAATTGCTTCATCAGTCTGTTACGAGGATAATTCGAAGAGCTAACAAAATTTAGTCCTTTGAAAACATGTTTAAAGAAACCTACATTTTTGGCTCATTTAAATTGATCTTATTGAAAAGTATCAAACTGTTGTCTAAAGTCTAACCAATAAAAGGAGCAAAAGTTATTATATTTATTATTTTTAAAAGTCCCTATTTAAAGTGAGCTTGTTATAATAAGCGAATCAGACCTGTGTAAATTCTCTATCTGATCGGGCAAAAATTATTGAAATATGGAAATTGCTTGCAAAGGAGGCACTTGCAAAGGAGTAATGTTGTGATATCCACAAGAGTTGTAAAAAAGCTCTGCTTTACCACAAAGAATTTGAGATATTGGATTTCTCTCGGGTTTCTCTGGGTTGGATGGCAGAGATTGCCCAAAGCAACAATCCTTTTCTAGTGTTCATCGTTATTTTCAATTTTATGGGTAAATATGAGTTGCCGAAATGCAACATTATAAATAATTGCTTCATCAGTCTGTTACGAGAATAATTCGAAGAGCTAACAAAATTTGGTCCTTTGAAAACATGTTTAAAGAAACCTACATTTTTGGCTCCTTTAAATTGACTTAATGGAAAAGTATCAAACTGTTGTCTAAAGTCTAACCAATAAAAGGAGCAAAAGTTATATTTATTGTTTTTAAAAGTCCCTATTTAAAGTGAGCTTGTTATAAGCGAATCAGACCTGTGTACCTAAATTCTCTATCTGATCGGGCAAAATTGTCAGCACTGCTATCTACTGTTTCATCAGCTGCAGGTGAAACACCACGGCTTCCTACTGACTTATTGAAAAGTATCAAACTCTTGTCTAAAGTCTAACCAATAAAAGGAGCAAAAGTTATGTTTATTATTTTTAAAAGTCCCTATTTAAAGTGAGCTTGTTATAATAAGCGAATCAGACCTGTGTAAATTCTCTATCTGATCGGGCAAAATTGTCAGCACTGCTATCTACTGTTTCATCAGCTGCAGGTGAAACACCACGGCTTCCTACTGAGAATATAAAGAGGAATTTTAATTGTGCTTAGCATGAATAACATGTATGCCTGTCACAAATGTCGTTTCAATGAATACACCTTGCTAAATATTGGGACATGTCTTCGGCCAGCCACTCACTATCAGGTAGACCTGACAGGTACACCTTCTCTGATCCGGCTCTCAGGTCTACCTGATAGTGTGTGTGTGCTCATCAGTAATCAATTAGACCTGACAGGCGGACCTGATCAGGTGTACCTGTCAGGTATACCTGATAGTGAGCCTTGAGGTACCTACAGCATGTATATGTTTGTACATGAGACCACCTTATCAATTGAACTAAATCTGTGCATTATCTACAGAACTCAATCTGACAGTCTATTTTCAGACTTTCAAGTCTTTCCAAAAACTTCTCCTTTTTAATTCAAAATAAACAAACATAAATCACTAAATGAAATGGATGGTTGTTACTTCTTTAGATCTAAATCTAAGATAATCCCAATTCAGACTTGTCAGGAAAAAACAACATGAAGTAGACCCAATACCACTGAACTTGGCTAGATAGAAGAGAACAGTTACATCCCATCTTAATCAACACCATAAGTCAGAATTCTCAAAATTCCATCCAAATCATTACAAGCCTTCTGGAATTAAGAGTGTCGTAAGCATGTAAAGAACTGAGGACTGACAAACCAATATACAAATTTCGTGCAGGATTAGCTTAATAATGCCATTTATCAAGACCTCTGCGTCTGAAACTCAGCTCCTATAGAAATACTCATGGAACAGGATGCAGTGCGTGAAATTCAATACAGTAGATTAGCCACCTATGTACGTACGTATGTAGAGTTGTAGACCTATTTGTCAGAAGCGTTTCGTATTTTAATTGTTATTCCTCCAATATAAATATTTTAAGAGCTGTTGAAAGCGGCTCAGGATTAGTTGAAACAAGTGCGTTTTTTTTCGAAAGGAGATATTTGGAGGAAAAGCCCGACCACCCTCCCTTCAGCCTAGTTAGCTCCGATGGTAGCGCCCTGCCTTGTAAGCGCTAGATCACGCATTCAATTCCCACCTTTGGCGAACTCGATCGTAAACAGTTAAGGTTCGCTCTCAAAACGTCTTTCTCTCTCTTATCCTGTTTTCCTTCTTTCTTCGCCTTTGGGACAATAAGACCTCCGTTGTATCAGACCTCTTAATCGTATTTATAATTTTATACCTCAGAAATAGGTCGAACAGTTCTCAATTATAGTAAAATTTTAAGAAGGCCGGTAGGCTTTTCCATCCTCATTTTCCTCTCTTCACGAGCCAGTCCAACCGTTGCTTCACACTGATGTATTTACTATGTTTTTATATCAAAATGTGGTGCAATACCTGACGGTGATGGCGGAAACATGCATTCCTGATGCTGCACTCCTATATCTTCTTTCTACAGGGTGCAGTCAACTATTTATGGTAAAATTTTAAGAAGGCCGGTAGGCTTCTCCATCCTCATTTTCCTCTCTTCACGAGCCAGTCCAACCGTTGCTTCACACTGATGTATTCACTCTGTTTTTATATCAAAATATGGTGCAATACCTGACGGTGATGGCGGAAACATGCATTCCTGATGCTGCACTCCTATATCTTCTTTCTACAGGGTGCAGTCAACTATTGGATTTCTCACAACTCCAAATAACCTCCGTGGCCGAGTGGGTATCACACTAGGCTTGCACGCAGGAGGGTTCGATTCCCGGCGGGGCCGAGGTTTTTTTCGGCTCTGTGCTTGGAGTTCAGGGTGCACTCAGCCTCGTGAGGACAATTGAGTAGCTACTTTAATCGAGTAGCGACCAGTGACGGCATTACCAGTGTAAAAAAATTATTGAAATATGGAAATTGCTTGCAAAGGAGGCACTTGCAAAGGAGTAATGTTGTGATATCCACAAGAGTTGTAAAAAAGCTCTGCTTTACCACAAAGAATTTGAGATATTGGATTGCGGATTTCGCGATTATTTTCGCGGATTTCGCGATTATTTTCGCGGATTTGGCGATTTTGTTCGCGGATTTTGCGATTATGTTCGCGGATTTGGCAATTATGTTCGCGGATTCGCGTCCCGAATCGACATTTTGGATATTTGGCAACCCTAGTTATATCTCATTGTTGTTACGTTGTGTTACTACTTAATTATCGTATTTGTTTGACAGCAAACTAATTACCCCAATTACCATTAGGTTCTAGTTCTCAAGTTCTACCTCCTACCTCTCAGGACAAGAAGTACAAGACATCTCTCCGTCTAAAATCTAAATCCTCTTAATGAACTCCTGACTGCAGTTCAAGCTCTTTATCACGAGATGGCGATCTTCAAATCTGCATACATATCTGCGAAGTTATTACCATCTGTAATTACGAGATAGATCCTAGATATGGACGCCGGGATGTAAAGCGGATATTACCAATTACTAGAGCTACTATACTTACCTATCTGCTGGTGTACGTATACTAAGTATGTAGCTAAGTACGTATAAGTAATAGAAGTAGGTACTAGTGTGTCTACTTAAGTAATATAATAAGACATTAGATGTTGAATGTTAGGAGTGTTGAGATAAAAACGAATCGGACTTATTAGTTTTATAAACCCAGGTTAGACCTGGCAGCCTGGCATATAACACTGAATTCAAGGGCCAATTCTAGTTTAAAAGTCGGAATCTGAGGGCAACGCGCCAGGCCAAGTTCCACAGTAAGCACGCCTGTGTATCTTTACACGAACCGATTTGGCAGGTTTTTCGCACCTTCATAGATCGGGTTTAGAGGGACAAGCTATAATCAATGTCCGGCTTAGTCAGCCTAATAGTCAGTTTAAAAAAATAAAAGGTGGCCTAGATTCCCGACCTAGCAGAACTTTATCCTAAACAGAACGGTTCTCGGAACGGCTGGCTTTCTCTTTTCCTGTCCTCCTTTCCTCTATCGAACCTCTTTTTTTATCCAACCGGATAATATGCTTCCCGGCTTACACCAATGAACCTTCGCTGCAATCGAGCTGGATGTATGCCAGCAGATTGACGATAAAATTGCTACCTAACCTACCTTGCATATCAAATCAAATTTTTCGGACCGAATGCCCAGCCTGTGTCTTCGTCAGACACAGCTTTTTCAAGGCGAAAATCAACATGAAATTTCATGCCAGGTTTCGCCAATAAGTGTAACATGGAAACAATGGCTAGGAAAATTTTTCGGACCGAATGCCCAGCCTGTGTCTTCATCAGACACAGCTTTTTCAAGGCGAAAATCAACATGAAATTTCATGCCAGGTTTCGCCAATAAGTGTAACATGGAAACGAATTTTTCGGACCGAATGCCCAGTCTGTGTCTTCATCAGACACAGCTTTTTCAAGGCGAAAATCAACATGAAATTTCATGCCAGGTTTCGCCAATAAGTGTAACATGGAAACAATGGCTAGGAGTACGTGTAAAATTTAATCATAGAAATGGCAACAAAACGAAATAAAATGTGAATTGAATGTATTGAAGCGTGAAATACATGATGACAATAAAAATACATATGAGCATTGAAACATACAGGGTGGCCAAGATTTGACAATTGATATGCTAGGTCCAAAACCACCCGGGTAATACGTACTTAAAAACGTGGTTGGGACACCCTGTATAATTATGTATAGCTAGATACTACTTTATTGCATTCAACACAACATTATGGGGCACTCTATTATGTTTGTGGCACTACTTACTTCCTAGATCCCAGATCTAGGATTAGTCGACTTTTACGAGCACTTTTCGTATTGACTTTTCACTTTTAAGTCCGTAACTTTTGCGGCCACCTCTCACCAATGCCCTAACTTCAGGCCCGAATATATGCCTGTGTTAACGGGACTGTATTGGTGTTTTGGGCTTTCAGGCCCAACTTTGCGGTCGTGTTGAAAGGGGTCTTTGACTCTACATAATTTTCTTTCTCAAAACTTTAACTTGAATTTTCAATTGCGCACATTGTACAAAGAGATGGGCTCTTTTATAAAAGCCAGTAGTGATAGTACGTTGAATACATACATCAATTCCCATTCTTCCCTATGATTCACTGAAGTCAACATTATGCGGGGTTGATATCCGAATGGGTGACCATCTGGGCAATCGCGGGTTTCTGGCTTTTCCCTGCCCCGGCTCCAACTCAAGCTGGGTGAGGCTAATGTGTTGAGGCGGGCGGGTATCTTTCCGTCAAATGCAGGGTAAAATCCTCGCAACTAAAAAACTGAGCAGTTATACTGGAACGTAAAACCCCTTGAACTGCTGAATAATACTATGAAATTATGAATACAATACTATGAAAAAGAAGAATTTTTCCTCCTTCAAGTATTACCTCACATGATGACATTCATAGACAACGTAACAAGTTAAATGTTATAGTTTTGGCAGTACCGTTCGTCTAACGAAGCTGGTATGTTAATGTGCAATAACGCCTATTAACATGATAAAATTACAAGCATAGCTCATAACATGTGAAGTTAACGAGTAATCTAAGTTTAAAGTTAAAAAACGCGTCCCGAATTTTTTCTGGGACAAAAACGGAAATTCGGGACAAAACGCCCCAAAATGAAAAACTGGAACGGGACGCCAGGACACCCCTTGAATTTCGGGACTGTCCCGGCCCATTCGGGACGTTTGGCAAGCCTAGATAGGTATAACAATTAACAGGCATTGTATCAAAAGTTTAGGGACAACCAAATGATAGCGAAATTGAACTATACATAGTTATTAGTTACATAACATAGTGCATGGATAACATACTAGAGACCCCAGTTTAAGGACATCAAGTGAAGTCAACAGTAGATCAACCTGATCAGCCAAAACGGTTTTAAATGTAATGGAAAAAGCTCCCTTTTTCTCGAGTCTGACTATTTAGACTTGTCTTGATTCAGCCAAAAAACGATTTCATGAACAAGATATAAATCATTAAAATTTCATCATGACTTCCCCTCAGCTAACTCAGAAGACTCCAGTTTTATCTCTCCAAAAACTTCATTTTTGTCTTTTCCATGAACAAGATATACCTAAATCATTAAAATTTCATCATGACTTCCCCTCAGCTAACTCAGAAGACTCCAGTTTTATCTCTCCAAAAACTTCATTTTTGTCTTTTTCATGAGACCATGTTGTTTTTTCCTGACAAGTCTGAATTGGGATTATCTTAGATTTAGATCTAAAGAAGTAACAACCATCCATTTCATTTAGTGATTTTCCTACAGCATGTATTGTATATGTTTGTACATGAGACCACCTTATCAATTGAACTAAATCTGTGCATTATCTACAGAACTCAATCTGACAGTCTATTTTCAGACTTTAAAGTCTTTCCAAAAACTTCTCCTTTTTAATTCAAAATAAACAAACAAACAAACATAAATCACTAAATGAAATGGATGGTTGTTACTTCTTTAGATCTAAATCTAAGATAATCCCAATTCAGACTTGTCAGGAAAAAACAACATAGTCTCATGAAAAAGACAAAAATGAAGTTTTTGGAGAGATAAAACTGGAGTCTTCTGAGTTAGCTGAGGGGAAGTCCAAATTTGGCCCACTAGAGAGACTGAGTTAGATAGACCTGGTCTGTATTTCATAGGCTTTATAATCCATTATGTTACAATAGTCTAGATAGGCTTGTTCATGACTATGCTCTATGATTCTAACCTTGAGTACCTGGGTACGAGTATTTAGGTGTGGGATTTTCCTCATCTATGCGGCGTGCATTATTTTATGTGGAATGCACAATTAGGACGTGTATCAGAGGACGTGCTGGTTCGCGTAACGAGCTTCTAGCTCATTATGAGCGAGGGCCTCACATTGGGGTTTGGGGTACTGTGTCTACGACTTCTCGGAGAACTGAGAGCTGATAGCTAAGAAAACTATCGATTCAGAAGATGATTTGATGCAGTATTAAGCCTATCTAGTATGTTCATATGTATATATCAGGTGTAATCGTAATCCTGTCGTGAGAAGTGTAAAATTGGACAGAATAATCACGTGATTGGTAAATTAATGGCCAGCCTTGTTACTAGTTAGCTTGGAGGGTAGCGCGTCTGCCTTGTTAGTTGTAAGCGCTGGGTTTCGGGTTTGATTTTCGTCCGGGGAGGACTTTATCCTAAACAGATGAGGTTTGTTCTCGAAACTGTTTACGTTCTCTTATCCTGTCTTCCTTCTCTGTTCTAGGAGAAATGATAAAGAACACACGTTGTCCATTTCTCATAGACTCTCCCTCTAGCTCAATATGCCACTTTTATCCAGCCAGAATGAGACTAACACAGTCCCTTTACCCCGCCCCCTTCCCTCAGTCTAGACAATGTACCACATTGTTTACCATAAATATTCTTTATCCAAGCTCTGGTTTTCTCTGGCAGCTTTTGTAGGTAGTTGAGATCCAAAGAAAGATAATGAAAGGAGAGAAAGAAAGAAAGAAAAGTAGAGGAGTGGGAGAGAAGTCTGTAATTAAAATTTATGCGAGAGACATAATTACTGTCAGGATAATTTATGAGAGAATAGAAAGATGGATGGCCTGAATGACCTTTGCATTGGGGATATTAGGAAGAGAACTTTCTGTGTAGGAAAGTACTCTTTGTTACCTTCTAGGGCTCAAAGGGCTCTGACGTGAGGAAAGTTTGGAGGGATGGCGAAGGGACTTTTCAGGACTTCCAGGTTGTTCCTGCTGTTATTCTACCTAATAAGTTTAATAACAAATTGCAAAATAGAGGGGAAGGGGGAAATCTTGTACCTTCAAAAGTTCGTAATTTATTACTCCTTATACCTAATTTTCTATTTCCTATCGCAGGGTACTTTTCTCCTTATTTCTCCAAAGTCTGACATTCTGGGGAAATAACAATTAAAATACGAAACGCTTCTGACAAATAGGTCTACAACTCTACATAGGTGGCTAATCTACTGTATTGAATTTCACGCACTGCATCCTGTTCCATGAGTATTTCTATAGGAGCTGAATTTCAGACGCAGAGGTCTTGATAAATGGCGTTATTAAGCTAATCCTGCACGAAATTTGTATAGATATTGGTTTGTCAGTCCTCAGTTCTTTACATGCTTACGACACTCTTAATTCCAGAAGGCTTGTAATGATTTGGATGGAATTTTGAGAATTCTGACTTATGGTGTTAATTAAGATGGGATGTAACTCTTCTATCCAGCCAAGTTCAGTGGTATTGAGTCTACTTCGGATCTGAGGTTTGTAGTTCCAGTCCAAGGCTCACTATCAGGTATACCTGACAGGTACACCTGATCAGGTCCGCCTGTCAGGTCTAATTGATTACTGATGAGCACACACACACACTATCAGGTAGACCTGATCAGGTGTACCTGTCAGGTCTACCTGATAGTGAGTGGCTGGCCGAAGACATGTCCTAATATTTAGCAAGGTGTATTAATCGGGAAACGACATTTGTGACAGACATTCATGTTATTCATGCTTAGCACAATTAAAATTCCTCTTTATATTTTTTAATCAGTGATTTTTCCTAGGTGGTCAAGTTCTGGTCCAGATAAAATCAAACATGACACAGGAATCTCACCGAAGGCAACTGGTTGCTAATTTGATTTGTCATGAGAACCAAACCAAAGACCCTGGGGGTCTGACATACTATCAGGTAGACCTGAGAGCCGGATCAGATCAGGTGTACCTGTCAGGTCTGGCTGGCCGAAGACATGTCCTAATATTTAGCAAGGTGTATTCATCGGGAAACGACATTTGTGACAGGCATTCATGTTATTCATGCTTAGCACAATTAAAATTCCTCTTTATATTCTTTAATCAGTGATTTTTCCTAGGTGGTCAAGTTCTGGTCCAGATAAAATCTAACATGACACAGGAATCTCACCGAAGGCAACTGGTTGCTAATTTGATTTGTCATGAGAACCAAACCAAAGACCCTGGGGGTCTGACATTCATGCATTGCATGCGTGATAAATACCTTTACATATTTTTACCTATGTTGAACAGCAAATAGATATGAGTTGAACAGCAAAACTGTGAGTATTTATACACTTGCTGCAAGTAGAGCTTTTTACCACGAAATCAATCTTGAAGGAGGTCTAAAAACTTCAATGGCGTCGGGTATAGGTTTTAAATAAACCTGAAAATTGGATCCCAAGTTCCATTTCAAGGTCTAAAAACTTCAATGGCGTCGGGTATAGGTTTTAAATAAACCTGAAAATTGGATCCCAAGTTCCATTTAGGTAGGTTCTTATTACATACGACAGGTATGTACTTAGATAAGTGAAAGATATACAGGCACATAGGGATAGGTGAATATACATACGTATATATGTAAACACATGGGTAGTTCTTAGGCCGGCCACTCACGCCCCGACAGTCGGACAGATCTCTGGCAAACCTTCGGAACGCGTGTGGCGGAAAAAGCTTCCGAGACCGCAAGTCTTATTTGGTCCGGGAAGGTTCCAAATAAAAGTGTCGTCAACCATCTACATTAGGCCAGCCACTCACTATCAGGTACGCCTGATCAGGTCTACCTGATAGTGAGTGTGGCTGGCCTTTTTCTACAGCTGTCCAACAAAACAAAGCTTCCGACTTCACTCTTCAGACCGTATAAGAAACCTTTTCCGCCACACACTTTTCTGCGCTGCGCGGCGGTCAGACCTGGGTTGGACAGACAGTCTGAGCGTAAGTGGCCACCCTTACCTATACATAGTTAGATAGGTAAATATGTATATGTATTGTAGGCACATAAGGTAAGGCGAGAATTAGAGACCAGCTGGGTATTATCGTCTGAGACATCAAGTCTACTCGTGCGTAGAGAGACCAGAGTGCTAAAAACACTTTGATCTTGTATTCCTGCATTTGTTCCTCATTAGTTTGCTCCTGTATTATTTTAATTTCTGTATTACTTTGAACACTTGAAATAAAAAAAATATGGGAACACCTACGTCGAACTTATTCGAGATTGGAGATAGACTTACCTGGCTTACAATAGAGGAGGCTCTAGGAACTTTACGTAGAGAATGGAGGCTGTAGGGACTTTCACGGTTGAGGCCCTAGGAAAGTGGAAATATGGGATAATATAGGGCTTATTATACCTAGGGTACGTGTAAGATTTTCTTATATTTTTATAGGGCTGTAAAGGTACAAGGCTCAGTTTGTCTAATGGTCAAATTAACCAGATGATTTGAAACTAACCTGATGATGCGATCTTATGATTAGCAAAGTGAAAAGTGTTTTTAGAAGAAGCGAAGTAAACCTTCACAATCATAGCTCCCTCTACCAGTTCTACTACATTGTATCCAACGGAGAAGGATAAATAATTATAAATTATAAGGATAGTCATAGACAAGTACTCCGATATAGCTAGGTAGTGCGGACAAGTGCCGACGTTCGAGCCACGACCTTGTATTGTTTTGTAGTCTCTGCTGGCGATCTTTATTGATTTTGACACTTCAGATTAGTGGAACTTGGCACACATGAATACATTATCAGCATTACCTAGCAGCCGTATACATATATCTATATAAAATAAACAGTATCTGAGAATAAGCTATATATGGTTACCTCTTCTATCTTGTGATGTGTCATACAAGGTCGTTAGACATTATTGTAAGAGATCGGTCACAGACTTCGCATTATAGGTACTACTCCTACCTTCTTTACGATAAAATTTAAGACGAGAAATGTATAAAAGATGCCTCCGTACTGTAGGTTTACTTAAGTCCCTCCTAGCGAACTTTTGACTTTGGGTCGAATTGAATATCTCTGAGGGTTCTCTATACCAAAAGATAATAGAGAGTAAAAAAGTTTGTTCTCTCTAACTGCATATCTACTAAAACTATCATTATGCTAAATGACATAATTAGGAGTATGGCCACAGCAACCGTGTTATAGTTTGCTCACATTTACCTGTACTTTGTGTGTGTGGGTCGATATATCTGTGTTTGCATTGTCCTGGTTTAAGCCTGGGCACGATAACCGAATCATGAGGACCTGGTCTTATCTTTAGAGATAACAAAGTATCTCATTAACCACGTTGTAGTGAGGTCCAGGGCCGGTCAAAGGGGTAAGGTCCAATTTGCCCAGAAAGCTTCGGTCACAGACATGCGAGGGAGGTCTCTATTCTCTGTATTGACTGTCTCTATTAATTGTAAAGCGTAGGGCGCGATTCGAACGCATTCAAAGACCAGCCACTCACTTTCAGGTAGACCTGACAGGTACACCTGATCAGGTGCGCCTGTCAGATCTACCTGATAGTGAGTTGCTGGCCCAAGACTGGGCACTGGTGTCCGGCTAATCCAAGCATTAACATTTCGTTATCATTATGCATGCAGATTTCTAGTGTTTTCTGTTCTTTCTCAAATCAACCAATCCCATCATTATTTTTTCTTTCGAGTAGAAAGTAGGTACCTCAATACCGCGCTTTGATCTTGAATTACATTTTCTTGAGTCAAATATTGATTCAGCGCTGCTCTTTTCCTCCGAGACTCCTAGAAATAGGTTCCTAAAGAAGAGCTCCGTACCACCTATTGTATAATATACCTACAACGCACATAGAAACAGGCAATAGGAGTTGGGTGACCTTTTGTCAAAGTTCCAGTTCATGTCAATTGAAATCTTAAACACATCTCAAAGGCTACCAATAGTACCAATCTTTTTCATGAGCTTTGTGGCTTGGCCTATCAACTGTCGGTGTGGAAAGGATGCATCCGGTCTCATATTTTGCATTTTAATATTTCCTGTCTTTCCTAATAAATTTATTTTCTTTTTGTTACAGGGTATCGTTTGGGAGTTCCAAAGGTTCCATGGTAGAGACCCTTATCTATGAAAGTCCTTTACAAGAAGAACGATTTTCTCGATAACATACTAGAGACCCCAGTTTAAGGACATCAAGTGAAGTCAACAGTAGATCAACCTGATCAGCCAAAACGGTTTTAAATGTAATGGCTTCGGTCACAGACATGCCAGGGAGGTCCCTATTCTCTGTATTGACTGTCTCTATTGATTGTAAAGCGTAGGGCGCGATTCGAACGCATTCAAAGACCAGCCACTCACTTTCAGGTAAACCTGACAGGTACACCTGATCAGGTGCGCCTGTCAGATCTACCTGATAGTGAGTTGCTGGCCCAAGACTGGGCACTGGTGTCCGGCTTGGTTGTGGATTTGTGGAATGGCCCTGTGTCAGGCTAAAGTGGCTTTGTGATGACTTCATTAGTCCAGGAGAGTGTGGGCTGTTAATTTGCTACCTACATGGTTTTAATGTGTATACAATGTTGTATACTAGAGATACTTTATCTCTGACGTTGTAACACGGAAATTTGGTGAGGTGTTGAAAATAGTGAGATCCATCCTCCCAACCCCAGTGGTGTAGTGGTTAACGCGTTGGACTTCGGATCTGGAGGTTGGGGGTTCGAGTCCATCTCAAGTCATAAAAATTATCTCTGTGTCCTATTGTATTAGTTTGGGAACGACATTTATGACAAGCATTTAAGTATGCTTATGTTAATTAAAATTCCTTTCAATAGGTAGTTCGTGTAACCTTAACCAACCTTTTGGATCTACTTGCCCCTACACTTAATCCTTAGAATGGGCTTTTTGTGTATAAGTTAGATCCATCCAAATTATACCGCTCCGTTTTACCGTAGAATAGAATATACCTTGTTTATCCTGCCAGAATGAGACTGAAAAGTCTCTTTACTCCCGCAAACAAAAGGTATGATTTAGGCTGACAGAACGACAGCGTTTAGGTAGGAGGTGACATCCTGTTGACCAGAACAATACGCACAGAATTAATCATTGTCACCTAATTGTCTTGATTGATAGTGCATTACTTGTACTCCACCTAGTTAACCTAGCTGCATACTGCAATGGCTGCATGCAGTAATCAGCAAAGTGATTTGACATTTGACGATAAGGCAAGAACAAAACGCAATAGCAGGTTCGACTCGGTGGTGATTACGTAGTACTAAAACTAACTGCTTCAAACCTAGGTATTGTTCATATACTAGTAAACTATTGTTCATATACTAGTAGGTAAGACTATAAATGGAACTACTTCAAATATTATTCAAAAATACCTAGGTTAAAAGTATAAACTTCTTCTTCGCCTTTTCCGATATACAGACGGGGTCGGCGTTTTTCGTCAGCCTCTCAATCAGCCCTAACCAGGGTGATTGCTTTGGGCTGACATTTGATTTTGGCTACAAATTTTACGAGTGGCCCAACCACCCTTAAGCCCAACAGTTTGGGAATAGCTTAAGAGATGGGTTGGTATTTTGGAAAGCACCTACCTACCTGCATTTTCGACTTTAGCCTACGTTTCTAGATACATTTAAAACCAAGTTATTCTCTCCTTTTAGCTTGGTAAGTTTGTAACTTTGTACGTATGATTTGTAGTCTAAAGTTTAAAATTTCGCGTGCTTCCCTCCCTTTGGAAAACGAAAATAAAACCTACACCTAACATCTGAAATCGAAAGAAAAGATAGGGTCATAAAAAACGAGAACTAAATTAATTAAAAATATTTGACAACAAGGAAGGAAAAGGAACACGGGACATTAATAAATAATAATAATGCACGCGGATTTTGCTGACATGCAAATCGCTATGTTAAAGTAGGTAACTGCTGCTGCTTTCCTGCCTAGATACTGCTTTCCTGCCTGGGTACTGCTTTCCTTTATAATTACGAACTCTCATACAAGGGGGGCTATAAAGGGGCCTGCTTCAAGGTTCGAAAAAAAGGGAAACAAATGAAAACTTTTATTAAATGTACAAAAGTTTCTCGGGGAAGATTTCCGACACCTGTAGAAATGTTTGGGGGGGGATATAGAATAGAATATATCACATTTTTATGCACGGTCTCTCACGCTCCGGACTGTGTGTGTGGCGGAAAAAGCTTCCTACTTCTATGTCTCTTAGACGGTCTGAAGACGGAAGTAGCCAGGTCGCCACACACGTTCTGGTGGTCTCACAGACACAGACCTACATCTGTCCGATAGGTCTGGAGCGTGAGTACCCGGCTCAATAGATCAAAATTTTTGGGTCAAATCAAGCAACTATGAGATTTCGATTGCGTTTACTAGCTTGGGGATCCGTTGTGGTCACATGGATTTAATGGTTGGAGGTCCCAGATGGACTAAAAAGCGTAATAGGTAATACCTAACTTCATCTTCTACAAAGTTACAAACCTACTTTTCGAAAGTTATGTGGTTACTTATGACGTAATGTTACAGAATAAAAACCTTTAAAATCATTGCACCACCATTATAATAGGTAGTTGCTGTGAGTCAAAAATTTGCTATACATATGTCAAGTACAAAGTTATAAAGTTGCTTTCAGGAGCGTCGTCCACAGATCAAAATTTGAAATACATAATAGGTGCAAGCACATCTAATATGTAAATGCAGGTCATAGGGGTTGGGTAGCTATTATGATTATGATATCCATACTCCATAGGTATAGAGCTTTCTTTTAACTTTTCCATACCGTGGAAAATTCTACCTCTGAATATTTCATGTTGACTGCACGCCTGCCTTCCTTACCGACCGGCGACCCAAGTATACCGAACTATTTCTGAAGTTGATAAATTTGTTTCGTTTTAATTGCGGACATGTGTCGTGATTCTACGTTGTACTTCGTATTACAACATGGAAAAAAAAGTCCAAGGTTGTGTACAATACTAGTATACACGTTTAGTAGTATTTTCACTGAAGTGAAGTGCTAGTATACAATGTCAGATATGAGAAATGAAGTACAGGTGAAATCCGAGCATACCATGCAAGGCCGCCTATCTTAACATCTCGATAACTCGATTACGTGTAGAATTGTTTTCGATCATGTAGAATGTAAGGTCGATGTCATGACAAACTTCATGTGATATTCGTCCTTTTAAGTTAAACTATACTTGTGTGAGTGTTTATTGCTGATACATTTAAAAATGGCAAATGTTGGATGTTACAGACTTTCATGTGTATGAGCCCCTGATTAGTGAATAAGACTCTACACGAGATTCCATTCAAAGGTTCAAATACTACTTGGGTCTTATTTACGAGACTTTAAATGACGGAAAATCAGAGGGCTTACCATTAGTTCTTTACGTAGACCTGCTTTCCTTTGTTCTGTACGGTCCGTGTCCCAGTTGAGAACAGTTACAGACTTTCATGTGTATGAGCCCCTGATTAGTGAATAAAACTCTACACAAGATTCCATTCAAAGGTTCAAATACTACTTGGGCCTTATTTACGAGACTTTGAATGACGGAAAATCAGAGGGCTTACCATTAGTTCTTTACGTAGACCTGCTTTCCTTTGTTCTGTACGGTCCCTTACATTGATTAGTATGACCTCATAGTATAACCTACCCTATGTTCTCTGTAATTTTGTAGAATGTAGACCTACGTACGACCTTTACCGTTATTTATCTAATTAAAGTTATTAAAGTCTAAATACACATCGTCAAGCGTCAAGTTCCTGAAGGGTCTATTCTGGCGCATGGCTGTCTACAATAGTCTACATATTAGTGGGCATAATTATGACGGCTGAGTATAGTGGGCATAATTATGACGTCACGATACCAAATACAAAACATGTAATCATTTAAATTGATTAGTATGACCTCATAGTATAACCTACCCTATGTTCTCTGTAATTTTGTAGAATGTAGAGCTACGTACGACCTTTACCGTTATTTATCTAATTAAAGTTATTAAAGTCTAAATACACATCGTCAGGCGTCAAGTTCCTGAAGGGTCTGTTCTGGCGCATGGCTGTCTACATATTAGGACTGAGTATAGTGGGCATAATTATGACGTCACAATACCAAATACGAAACATGTAATCATTATGATCGATTGTAACAGAAAAAGTCAAAGGTGCATATGAGGAAAATCAAGGATGAAGGATTCAAATTCATAAGAGATCTCACAGCCCTATAATACACATCGTCAAGCGTCAAGTTCCTGAAGGGTCTATTCTGGCGCATGGCTGTCTACATATTAGTGGGCATAATTATGACGGCTGAGTATAGTGGGCATAATTATGACGTCACGATACCAAATACAAAACATGTTATCATCTTGATCGATTGTAACAGAAAAAGTCAAAGGTGCATATGAGGAAAATCAAGGATGAAGGATTCAAATTCATAAGAGATCTCACAGCCCTAATAATAATAATAGTGCTTATTTATACTGCTCGCATAGGACTGATAAGTCCCTTTACTCCAGCATGTAATGTACCTAGAGCTTGAAAAATCCAACACCCTTGTGAACTATTGCAATAATGTAATAAATGGAAAAAAAGGTAGGTGCCTAAACCTACCTATTATGAAAATTATTTGACTATTAAGTACCAATTTACCCTGTCTTGTACGCCGCGCGCAGTATGCATGTACCTATAACAAATATCAGAAAATTTGGTATGTTTGGCACATCCACTAAAAAAATCAAAGGAGTAATAAAAGTAAAACCTTTCCTTTCTCTCTCTCTCTGCTGTTAATGTTCAAATGGTTTGGTGGAAGAGCTATAAAGACTAAAACATATTCAGCCATCTTTGACAAATGTTGGACTGAATCTCCTGCTCAAGGACCTCAAAATATGACATCGAACCCGGTTAGTCCAGCAAGGGGTTAATATCGAGGAGCTATCAGACAGAAATTGGACTGATCCAAGATCGTGATCTTTATCAAGTTGCCTCTGGTTGCTGTGGTTACCTGCAAAATTTCCAACTCGAGTTACCAACTTGCAAATTCCTCCCAACTCTAATCAAGAGACCAATAAACGTTGTATTACAAACTTCCAGCTTTAATCAAGAGTATAAACGTTGTACCTACATTGTTTTGAGATGAGGTAAGTCTTCTCCATTGGAGAATTTGCTGTTTATTGTAGCTGTTATTGTTGTTGTTATTGTAGCTGTTTCATTAATTAGAATTCAGCCTGAACTCTTTTTAATAGTCACGAACCTTTCTCTTTTTGAGGAACTCCCCCACTGTCTCTCTGCAACACTGCAATTTTACTTTCACTGCAATTTCGTCAGGATATTGTTTTAATTTCGTTTTGGACTTCCGGTCCAAGCTGCATGGGTCTTTTGATCAGAAAGTTCGCCAATATTTATACTATGTACAATCTATACTAGGTAGGTACTATACCTATGCAAGTATGCACCTAATAAAACTCAAGAAGACATCTTTCTCTCATGCCATACTTGTACAATTCGTATAATAGAGTTTGTTTTACAACTTTAAAACTA
The DNA here is from genome assembly GCF_000475195.1 of Diaphorina citri. Classification (NCBI taxonomy): domain Eukaryota; kingdom Metazoa; phylum Arthropoda; class Insecta; order Hemiptera; family Psyllidae; genus Diaphorina; species Diaphorina citri. Next base: position 211,482 of record NW_007377752.1, read on the forward strand.
TAAACAATAATTAAGTTAATAAATATTTATTACTTATTAATAAACCGATAAATACCGTCATCAGAGTATAAGTATAGATAATATACACGGAATCAGGCTTGAGATTGGGTTCTGCGAGGCTTAAAATAATGATGTCCCATATTTGCCCATAAAATGGGCAAAAACTAAAAAGAGAGAATGATAATGGGTATAGATGTATTGAGGTTTTGGGCTGGGGTATCGGTGGTGGTTTAACCACAAAAGCATCAGAAAGCAACCCCAATGGGAATACGAGTCCACATATCTAGATTGACAGACTAGGACTAGACAGACCAAGCTTTGTTCATTGCACCTCCAAGAGATATGAGGTAAATATTGCACCATGTAGCTGTCGTCTGACAAGGTTGGGGCTTCAACGTCCGATCTTTTTGTTAACAATAGATACGATTTGGCTATTTATGCGGTCAGTATATTCGGCCCTGACCAGAATGTACACACATCATAGACAAGGGAGTAGATGTTTTGGAGTGAAAATTCCCAGCAAATATGTTCCGCAGCGCCATGACGCCCTACGATGATGCCATAAGTTCTCTTCAATGTCATTATCCAGACAAAAAAAAGAGCTTTCTCTCTCTCACTCTCTTTCTTTCTCTCTGTCTGAACTTCTAACATTTTAGTACCTAAATTGTACTGGTTCTGACTAAATTGAAGATGAAATAGAGATTAGAGATCTCAAGGAAAAAACATTTGGTACTTGTAGAGACCAACTTACAAACCTTTAAGTTAAGCGGTTTGATGTTGTCAATGTTTTTTTTTTTTTTTTGCTCAAGTTATTTCAAGTGAATTTGGGATGTTTCTACCAAAATTGATTGAGATTAGACGGGTAACTTTCTGAGGGCAGTTACAGTTAGGTCTTGCTGAGTACCTATTGTAATTGCCTTAGTTTAGGAGCCATTCTTGGTCTCATAAGATTTCTAAAGGGGCCTACATTGAAGTTCCTTTTGGACATGTTCCGTTTGCTTCCCCATTCAAAGCTACAGCACTGAAAGCAATCAGTATCCATAATGATTTGTTTACATCGGACGTTCTCTCTGTGCAAATGTATTTACCTCTACCATCTCCTTTTCATAGAATCCTAATGGTTATGATTTATAGCTGCATGGACTTTCATGAACAATAGACATTGTCCAGGCCATCACCAGTAGTGGCGTAGCTTCCATGAAAACTAGGGGAGTACCGCCTTTATTTCTCTGTACGGTTTTTTTCTACTCCCCCACTTACCGAAAATAGGAAGTGATTTAGTGACTATTCAACCTGGATTCTTGGGCAATCGACATACTGATATATGGGTTTAGGTATACACTGAGAAAAAAAAAAAAAAAAACTAAAAGTGCCGGAACTTCCCCTTTCAAAGCTACAGCACTGAAAGCAATCAGTATCCACAATGATTTGTTTACATCGGACGTTCTCTCTGTGCAAATGTATTTACCTCTACCATCTCCTTTTCATAGAATCTTAATGGTTATGATTTATAGCTGCATGGACTTTCATGAACAATAGACATTGTCCAGGCCATCACCATGTAGTGGCGTAGCTTCCATGAAAACTAGGGTAGTACCGCCTTTATTTCACTGTACGGGTTTTTTCTACTCCCCCACTTACCGAAAATAGGAAGTGATTTAGTGACTATTCAACCTGGATTCTTGGACAATCGACATACTGATATATGGGCTAAGGTATACACTGAGAAAAAAACTAGAGTGCCGGAAGACCAATCGAGTGACTGTGGGTTTCGGAACTCTAATATGTATGTATTGAACTTTAATCGGGAAGCTCGACAGTATAATATAGCATTCCAACAAACTAAATCTATCACCCATTTTTTCATGTAAATAATAATTATGGGTTTTTAGGTCCCCCTTTTGAAAACCTCACCATACACCACTGCCAGCCATCATTGGATGTTTTATGGGCTCAGGACTTTCTAGTCTTTCTACAACCTATCTTCGACACTATAATATGGCATTCCAACAAACTAAATCTATCACTAATTTTTTTTCTCAGTGTATGTAAATAATAATTATGGGTTTTTAGGTCACCCTTTTGAAAACCTCACCATACACCACTGCCAGCCATCATTGGATGTTTTATGGGCTCAGGACTTTCTAGTCTTTCTACAACCTATCTAATAGGTAATTTCAAAAGAGTGCTTTTCTTTTTCTTCATTTCTTCGTCTTCGGCTTGAATCTAGATATAAATGGATCTTTTGCGGAATATGTTTCATGTGCCCGCGGACTAGAATGGACAGCGTGATGCTTGAAATGCAATAAATCAGAGCTTTTGTTTCTTTTCTTAAAAGTTTATACTTAGGTATTTTCTATGGACAGATTTCTTTTTCAAGTCTGAAGAAAAAGAAAATTTCATGTGAAGAATGAAGAATTTAGGAAGTCGGAGTAGGCTTGTATAGCTCCTAGATTGATCTCAATTCTGATTTGGTAAACCCCGCTCTCAATAGTCAGTGGCTACAGCACATTCAATGTACCAGTACGGGTGACCATCTGGGCAATCCCGTGTTGATAGCCTTTCCCAGATCCACTCAGGCTGGGTGAGGTCAATATGAGTAGGCGGGCAGCTTGACGCCGAAGGAAGGGTAAAACTGCCGTCACTATAGACTTTACAGTTATATGTAGGTATAATGACGTTTAACCTGTATTAAAAATTTGTAGCCAAATGTCAGCCCAAAGCAATCACCCTAGCTATAGGGCTGATTGAGAGGCTGACGAAAAACGCAAACCCCGTCTGTACACGGGAAAAAGCGAAGAAAAAGAAGAAGATTAGAAGTGCTGAATGGTCTACTGGTAGGATCAGCATTCAGCAGTGACATGGTGCTGAGTGAGATGGCCAGGGTGTGAAGAGGATGTGAGGTCATAAATTATGGCGCTAGTAGCTATAACATCATGGCTCTTATCTTTGGAGAATGAGGAGGGAGAGGTGGTTGGGAGGTAATAAGTTAATTTATATGAGAGGAAACGGCGTGCATTTTTGTGTATTGGTGCTGTATGTTTGTATTGTAGGATTGTTATATCTCAGCCACACACGATTTCACATACACCCGCTCTGGAGATGATAATGGAAAGCCATGGCTTTAGCATGACGAGAACCTGGGGAATTCTACAACCCGTCTAATAGGTAATTTCAAAAGAGTGCTTTTCTTTTTCTTCATTTCTTCGTCTTCGGCTTGAATCTAGATATAAATGGATCTTTTGCGGATGAAGAGGACGTGAGGTCATAAATTATGGCGCTAGTAGCTATAACATGGCTCTTATCTTTGGAGAATGAGGAGGGAGAGGTGGTTGGGAGGTAATAAGTTAATTTATATGAGAGGAAACGGCGTGCATTTTTGTGTATTGGTGCTGTATGTTTGTATTGTAGGATTGTTATATCTCAGCCACACACGATTTCACATACACCCGCTCTGGAGATGATAATGGAAAGCCATGGCTTTAGCATGACGAGAACCTGGGGAAGGTATATACTTTTACTACTACTGCTGCTATACGACATCTTTCTATCTTGGGCTGATGATGCCCTGAGTGGTATCGAAAACTCATTAATTCAACACCTTATTTACTTTCGGTCTCCTACTTGAGTTGTTGAGTTGAATTTTCAATTTCAATACTGTCAAAATGTTCAGAGGTTCAGACCCAAAATAAGACTTCCCCTTCCCATCGACCGGAACTTCGTCAGCTCAAAATGCTGGTGTATTTGAAATTCTAGAGACACGGTGGTAATAGACCACGGAAAAGCTCCTACACACTCTCCGATATAAACAAGCCAATAATTTGCCTTAATGAGTCTTTTGTCCATGCCTTCCTTCCGGAATCAATAAGCTCCCCTATTGATTGGGCTTGGAAAACTGACGAAAGACTTTCTTGAATTCAGAAATAGGGAATCTCAAGACAACTTTATGAAAAAGTAGCGAATAATCGACTTAACTTTCTTAGGGAAGAGGCCGGGGGGGGAAAGTAATCACAACATTCGTCAGCATTTGTATTTCTTCTATTATTATCCCCCACAACCCTAGCTTACAAAACGATTCCAACCCCTCTTATTTCTTGGCTTCTGGGTTGAAAAGCTTACGAAAGGAGAGGGATGCACCGTTTCCTCCTAGGGTTGGATCCCCTTCCTCCTAGTACAATAACCCTGTGGGTTACAAATGTTTTGCTTATAGGAAAATTGTGCACAGTCATTTCTTATTTCCCTCCTACTGTTTCATATTAACAATCTAAACAACCAATTTACACACATAATGTCGGTGAAAAAAAGGGAAACAAATGAAAACTTTTATTAAATGTACAAAAGTTTCTCGGGGAAGATTTCCGACACCTGTAGAAATGTTTGGGGGGGGATATAGAATAGAATATATCACATTTTTATGCACGGTCTCTCACGCTCCGGACTGTGTGTGTGGCGGAAAAAGCTTCCTACTTCTATGTCTCTTAGACGGTCTGAAGACGGAAGTAGCCAGGTCGCCACACACGTTCTGGTGGTCTCACAGACACAGACCTACATCTGTCCGATAGGTCTGGAGCGTGAGTACCCGGCTCAATAGATCAAAATTTTTGGGTCAAATCAAGCAACTATGAGATTTCGATTGCGTTTACTAGCTTGGGGATCCGTTGTGGTCACATGGATTTAATGGTTGGTCAAGGCGAAGTATACGAGGTTTGATGCGCCAATATGGAATTCTACTGAAGATGAACATCAAAAACGAATACCGAGAACTTTGCCCTAATAATCATCTTAATAACATCCAGATGTGTTCATGAGACCAGTATACTGCATTCGATCATGGTGAGCCATTAACTCATTCAATTTCTTGTTGGGGATACGCGACCGTAGAATTCTCAGCGCAGTTTCCAGTTTCTTCGCTGGAAATAAATCTCAATTAATGTTTTCTGCTGGGATCTTTCATGTTAGAACATAAATAATAGGAAATAAGGAGTCATTTTGTAATTAAGAGTGATATACATACGAAGTCCTATCTCGTCCTATATTGTTCTATTTGCTCTGGACTTGGCTAAAAGTAGAGCATACATCATACTGTCACTTCCAACTTCCAACGCTAGACTAGTTGCCATGTTTGCGCCACGGGATGAGTGTTTATTCATCATCTATGTCAAGTTAATCACCTTATTGAACTTCAATGACTTACGTGATGCCTACGCCTATCTTAACATCTCGATAACTCGATTACGTGTAGAATTGTTTTCGATCATGTAGAATGTAAGGTCGATGTCATGACAAACTTCATGTGATATTCGTCCTTTTAAGTTAAACTATACTTGTGTGTGTGTTTATTGCTGATACATTTAAAAATGGCAAATGTTGGATGTTACAGACTTTCATGTGTATGAGCCCCTGATTAGTGAATAAGACTTTACACGAGGTTCCATTCAAAGGTTCAAATACTACTTGGACTTTATTTACGAGACTTTGAATGACGGAAAATCAGAGGGCTTACCATTAGTTCTTTACGTAGACCTGCTTTCCTTTGTTCTGTACGGTCCGTGTCCCAGTTGAGAACTACTTTAATGTTTTTGGGGCGAGAAACAAAAACATATAGGTAGATTTGCCACCAGTACCCAGCAAACAGATCATTCAATCATTCCAGATCATTTGACCTCTACAAACAAGTATTGGAATTTCGAAAACGGAGATTTTACTCAAACATGCACCGGAATAACATTATTCCAAGTTCATTTGAGCGAAGTCTCCGTCAAGTCTGAGCTCAAGTCGTAACAAAGGTTAAGGTCGAGGGAAAATAGGGTGTGTAGTGGGCGTGTATGGAAAGTAATCACCCTAGTGGGCCACAGTTGTGAAAACTGATATGGATCAAGTCAAGACACAAGTTAAGCACGTAATGGCCCCTAACCCAGATAATTTCATTGAATGATGCGGCATCGGCATAGCAAATCCCAGTTTGTCTTCGTTCTAAACCAGCCATTGCGTAGTGTGGTTTTTGGGTAGGATGGGGACTGTGGGGCCAAACCTGCCTAACCCGAAGCTGGTTATATGACCAGGCTGTGCAACCTGTTTCTAGGTTTCTTTTTCCTTCAAGAATCCTTTAAACAGCCAGAGAGTTAGGCTGTTAAGAGTTTACCGGTATACCTTTGTTTTGTCCCTCTGGCGCGAAATACCGCCTTCCGCAGAACACATAATATGTTAATGGTCCCTACCAAGTACAATTTGTGCAGCCCTGCGTAGTTTAACAGACGTGAGTCCTGATGCATTTAGAGTTTTCTCATATTGCACCACATATTCTGCAATATTCCACATAATATGTTAATGGTCCCTACCAAAAACAATTTGTGCAGCCCTGTGTAGTTTAACAGACGTGAGTCCTGATGCATTTAGAGTTTTCTCATATTGCACCACATATTCTGCAATATTTACGATCATCACGGATTAGATTACTCGTTAACTTCACATGTTATGAGCTATGCTTGTAATTTTATCATGTTAATAGGCGTTATTGCACATTAACATACCAGCTTCGTTAGACGAACGGTACTGCCAAAACTATAACATTTAACTTGTTACGTTGTCTATGAATGTCATCATGTGAGGTAATACTTGGAGGAGGAAAAATTCATAATAGTATTCATAATTTCATAGTATTATTCATTTATTCAGCAGTTCAAGGGGTTTTACGTTCCAGTATAACTGCTCAGCTTTCTAGTTCCGAGAATTTTACCCTGCGTTTGACGGAAAGATACTCGCCCCGCCTCAACACATTAACCTCACACAGCTTGAGTTGGAGCCGGGGCAGGGAAAAGCCAGAAGCCCGCGATTGCCCAGATGGTCACCCATTCCAATACCAACCACACGCAATGTTGACTTCAGTGAACCATTGGGAACTGATGTATTCAACGTGCTTTCGCCGCCGGCTTCTATAAAAGAGCCCACATCTCTTTGAACAGTGTGCGCAATCGACCATAAGGAGGAAAAATTCTTCTTTTTCATAGTATTGTATTCATAATTTCATAGTATTTCATAGTATTCATAATTTCATAGTATTCATAGTATTATTCAGCAGTTCAAGGGGTTTTACGTTCCAGTATAACTGCTCAGTTTTTTAGTTGCGAGGATTTTACCCTGCATTTGACGGAAAGATACCCGCCCGCCTCAACACATTAGCCTCACCCAGCTTGAGTTGGAGCCGGGGCAGGGAAAAGCCAGAAACCCGCGATTGCCCAGATGGTCACCCATTCGGATATCAACCCCGCATAATGTTGACTTCAGTGAATCATAGGGAAGAATGGGAATTGATGTATGTATTCAACGTACTATCACTACTGGCTTTTATAAAAGAGCCCATCTCTTTGTACAATGTGCGCAATTGAAAATTCAAGTTAAAGTTTTGAGAAAGAAAATTATGTAGAGTCAAAGACCCCTTTCAACACGACCGCAAAGTTGGGCCTGAAAGCCCAAAACACCAATACAGTCCCGTTAACACAGGCATATATTCGGGCCTGAAGTTAGGGCATTGGTGAGAGGTGGCCGCAAAAGTTACGGACTTAAAAGTGAAAAGTCAATACGAAAAGTGCTCGTAAAAGTCGACTAATCCTAGATCTGGGATCTAGGAAGTAAGTAGTGCCACAAACATAATAGAGTGCCCCATAATGTTGTGTTGAATGCAATAAAGTAGTATCTAGCTATACATAATTATACCGCCAAAGGTGGGAATTGAATCCGTGATCTAGCGCTTACAAGGCAGGGCGCTACCATCCGAGCTAACTAGGCTGAAGGGAGGGTGGTCGGTCTTTTCCTCCAAATATCTTCTTTGGAAACGAAAAACGCACTTGTTTCAACTAATCCTGAGCCGCTTTCAACAGCTCTTAAAATATTTATTCTGGAGAAATAACAATTAAAATACGAAACGCTTCTGACAAATAGGTCTACAACTCTACATAGGTGGCTAATCTACTGTATTGAATTTCACGCAAAGTTCGATTAGAATCTTCGACTTTGATCTTGAAAAGTTTCCGCGTAAACTGCTTTGCCAAAGTTCTTTATTCTTTGTTGGTGTTTTTCTTCTTCTTTATTTATAAGTCCGTGTTTTATTGCTTCACATCATTAAGGAGGAAACTCTTTTACCCTCCAGAAACAGCCCCAATTTATGTCCCTCATAAAAAAGAGCCCTCGTGCTGAGTTGAACGTGCCAATTCGATTAGAATCTTCGACTTTGATCTTGAAAAGTTTCCGCGTAAACTATACTTTGCCAAAGTTCTTTATTCTTTGTTGGTGTTTTTCTTCTTCTTCTTCTTTATTTGTTTTATTGCTTCACAGCATTAAGGAGGAAACTCTTTTACCCTCCAGAAACAGCCCCAATTTATGTCCCTCATAAAAAAGAGCCCTCGTGCTGAGTTGAACGTGCTGGGTTTTAAATAAGAAACAAAGACATTATTTATGTATCTCCCGTTATCAGTCAGCATTCAGCTCTCGACAATTCAGCAGTGTTTGTAAATATTTAGGAGTTTCGTCTTTCGTCTCATTCATGTAGACGCAGAGGTCTTGATAAATAGCGTTATTAAGCTAATCCTGCACGAAATTTGTATATTGGTTTGTCAGTCTTCAGTTCTTTACATGCTTACGACACTCTTAATTCCAGAGGGCTTGTAATGAATTGGATGGAATTTTGAGAATTCTGACTTACGGTTTTAATTAGGATGGGATGTAACTCTTCTATCTACTTCGGATCTGAGGTTTGTAGTTCCAGTCCAAGGCTCACTATCAGGTATACCTGACAGGTACACCTGATCAGGTCCGCCTGTCATATTTTGCTGATGAAAGACTCAGGGATGGACGGATACATGAGTTTAAAATTAAAATCAAGAAAAAGTAGCGCCAAAGAACACTGAAATTTGGGAGCTTTTGATTTCCAGATTGGAAAGAAGTGAAAATTTCTCAAGGGAGTCATCATTCCTATGCTCACGGAATTAAATTTCAGGAATACCTACATTCAGGTCAAATTTAAGGAATTCATTCTAACACCTAGCTAGCCTGTAGGACATGGATAATTTGGATACCTATAACCTATAATAGAAGAGTATTTTCTTCTATTATCTACCAGTACTAAAGTACCTCCGTAAGATAGAAGAGAAAGAATAGTGAGACATACCTTGGTCTCTCATCACATTGGACGATAAAGCATCCTAAACTAAACTGAGAAAATCATTTCGAAACAGTTTACTGCCTTGTTTAATAGTTTCCCAACAAAGCCTTGGGATATATCAATGTTTGCGTTTACCATGACCGCCATCTGTGGCTTAAGTGCATGAGGAGATAAAACTCGCCCAAATGGATTACGGCTAAGTATAAACAAAGTGCACCAGATCTCAATGCAGCAGGAACAGCTGTTGAAATTTCCTATGAAAATGACCTACTAAAAAATTTCATAGACCTGATTGTTCGAATGTAAACAAAGCTACAGGGTGATATGGGTATCGTGCCTATGCCTACGAATTTTACCAACAGTTTGATATTGCTTTGGATTCTTTGACAATCAGCCAATCGGGTGAGACTAGGTGTAGCTACAAAGCTAGCCTAATTATCTAAAAAGTTCTGAATATACAAATGTACAGGGCTGCTCTTAACTTGGTCACCTATAGTAGGTTCAGCTATCAGTTATAGTTTGTGTAGAAACTCATGATGATTATATGAATTTACCTGACAGGAAGGGAATTAATAAAGACCATGCATCTAGGTAAGTATATGTAATATCTTTAGAGCAATAGACCAACCATCGAATACGTCAGGAAAATTTTCATAAATTCTACACTACTAACTTGTTTTCATTTCCACAATTTCCCACGGGCAAAATTTTCCTCCAAAACAAGACTTCTTTGTCTCATCTCTCTCAATTTTTCGCTCGAGCTCATTTTTGAAGCTCGCTCACTTCACATCGTCATTAATATCAGCTCTGTCAAAATATTGCTTTGAATTCTTTGACAATCAGCCAATCGGGTGAGACTAGGTGTAGCTACAAAGCTAGCCTAATTATCTAAAAAGTTCTGAATGTACAAATGTACAGGGCTGCTCTTAACTTGGTTACCTATAGTAGGTTCAGCTATCAGCTATAGTATACGTAGAAACTCATGATGATTATATGAATTTATCTGACAGGAAGGGAATTAATAAAGGCCATGCATCTAGGTAAGTATATGTAATATCTTTAGAGCAATAGACCAACCATCGAATACGTGTCTACTGAACCCGGTCGCCCGGTCCTCAAACTGGGAGCTAAACTCAGAAATCTATATCTGAATAGAAATTTACGTAAAAATATAGGTACACATTTATATTATTTTGCACTATTTTTTACCTAATTAAAATGATTAGTGTATAGCATAGTCCATTTTCTAACTTGTAGTCATCACTTACTTGGATACCTGTCCGGTTGTTTAGATTCCCGGAGTACAAGGACAGTCTAAACAGGAACCAGGAAAATTTTCATAAATTCTACACTCGTTCTCATTTTCACAATTTCCCACGGGTAAAATTTTCCTCCAAACCAAGAATTCTTTGTCTCATCTCTCTCAATTTTTCGCTCGAGCTCATTTTTGAAGCTCGCTCACTTCACATCGTCATTAATATCAGCTCTGTCAAAACAAGATAATTAGGGAGTACAAAATGTTTTCTTGTCAAAAAAAAAAAACTACGAGTTTATGTCACACAAGCAAGAGAAGAGGCAAGTGGGCAGAAAATTCTTACACCATCACTATCATAAACTGTGACCTCAGCCCTCCAATATGTTCACTTGGATTAGAAACACTGCTAAATTACAAGGAGAGTGTCCATTTGTCATAGTTTTACATCTTTTTTACATTGACCATCAGACAGGACATCATCAACGGTTTCCCAACCACCCTTAAGCCCAACAGTTTGGGAATAGCTTAAGAGATGGGTTGGTATTTCGGAAAGCACCTACCTACCTACATTTTCGACTTTAGCCTACGTTTTCAGATACATTTAAAAGCAAGTTATTCTCTCCTTTTAGCTTGGTAAGTTTGTAACTTTGTACGTATGATTTGTAGTCTAAGGTTTAAAATTTCGCGTGCTTCCCTACCTTTGGAAAACGAAAATAAAACCTACACCTAACATCTGAAAACGAAAGAAAAGATAGGGCCGTAAAAAAACGAGAATTAAATTAATTAAAAATATTTGACAACAAGGAAACAAGGAAGGAACACGGGACATTAATAAATAATAATAATGCACGCGGATTTTGCTGACACGCAAATTGCTATGTTAAAGTAGGTAACTGCTGCTGCTTTCCTGCCTACATACTGCTTATTGTATTTTAGCCAGTATCTATTTGTTAATGAATTGAATACTTAAAGTCACTGAGTGCTGATAGCTAGTGAAAATCCCAAACAGTGATTTCACCTAAATATGCGGACTCACATAAGTGACCCCTGACTTAAGAAATATCAGCATTTGTTGACTTTGCTTTCACTCCAGTGGTCATAGGAAACTAATATGTATTTCCAACAAATTCCAACCCCGTATACTCGTAAAGTTGTTAACAAGTATTCGTATACTTCTACTACTGCTGCTATACGACATCTTTCTATCTTGGGCTGATGATGCCCTGAGTGGTATCGAAAACTCACCAATTCAACACCTTACTTACTTTCGGTCTCCTACTTGAGTTGTTAAGTTAAATTTTCAATTTCAATACTGTCAAAATGTTCAGAGGTTCAGACCCAAAATAAGACTTCCCTTCCCATCGACCGGAACTTCGTCAGCTCAAAATGATGGTGTATTTGAAATTCTGGAGACACGGTGGTAATAGACGATGGAAAAGCTCCTACACACTCTCCGATATAAAAAAGCCAATAATTTGCCTTAATGAGTCTTTTGTCCATGCCTTCCTTCCGGAATCAATAAGCTCCCCTATTGATTGGGCTTGGAAAACTGGATACTGCTTTCCTGCCTGAGTACTGCTTTCCTTTATAATTATGAACTCTCATATAAGGGGGGCTATAAAGGGGCCTGCTTCAAGGTTCTCTGTGTATCTTGGGCCCTAGTGCCGATTAGGTTTGGAAAGGGGTCCCAGATGGACTAAAAAGCGTAATAGGTAATACCTAATTTCATCTTCTACAAAGTTACAAACTGAGGAAAGTAACCATGTACCTACACCTCTGATTCCGAGTTGATGAAGCTAGAGGTAAAACTGGCCCGCCATCCGTTCCATAAACAACTTGGTACCTACTTTTCAAAAGTTATGTGGTTACTTATGACGTAATGTTACAGAATAAAAACCTTTAAAATCATTGCACCACCATTATAATGGTTCAAGGTTCTCTGTGTATCTTGGGCCCTAGTGCCGATTAGGTTTGGAGAGCAGTCCCAGATGGACTAAAAAGCGCAATAGGTAATATTTAATTTCATCTTCTACAAAGTTACAAACGGAGGAAAGTAACCATGTACCTATACCTACCTACACCTCTGATTCCGAGTTGATGAAGCTGCTAGAGGTAAAACTGGCCCGCCATCCGTTCCATAAAAAACTTGGTATCTACCTACTTTTCAAAAGTTATGTGGTTACTTATGACGTAATGTTACAGAATAAAAACCTTTAAAATCATTGCACCACCATTATAATAGTTGCTGTGAGTCAAAAATTTGCTATATGTCAAGTACAAAGTTATAAAGTTGCTTTTAGAAGCGTCGTCCACAGATCAAAATTCGAAATAATAGGTGCAAGCACATCTAATACCTATGTAAAATTGTAAATGCAGGTCATAGGGGTTGGGTAGCTATTATGATTATGATATCCATACTCCATAGGTAGGTATACGTAGCTTTCTTTTAAGTTTTCCATACTGTGGAAAATTATGCCTCTGAATATTTCATGTTGACTGTACGCCTCCCCTTCTTACCGACCCAAGTGCCTAACTATTTCTGAAGTTAATAAATTTGTTTCGTTTTAATTGCGGACATGTGTCGTGATTATACGTTGTACTTCGTATTACAACATGGAAAAAAAGTCCAAGGTTGTGTACAATGTTGCTACACGCGTTTACTAGTATTTTCACTGAAGTGAAGTGCTAGTATACAATGTCAGATATGAGAAATGAAGTACAGGTGAAATCCGAGCATACCATGCAAGGCGGTTGGTCAAGGCGAAGTATATGAGGTTTGATGCGCCAATATGGAATTCTACTGAAGATGAACATCAAACACGAATACCGAGAACTTTGCCCTAATAATCATCTTAATAACATCCAGATGTGTTCTATGAGACCAGTATCATTCGATCATGGTGAGCCATTAACTCATTCAATTTCTTGTTAGGTATACGCGGCCGTAGTGGTCAAGGCGAAGTATATGTATACGAGGTTTGATGCGCCAATATGGAATTCTACTGAAGATGAACATCAAACACGAATACCGAGAACTTTGCCTTAATAATCATCTTAATAACATCCAGATGTTGTGTTCTATGAGACCAGTATCATTCGATCATGGTGAGCCATTAACTCATTCAATTTCTTGTTAGGTATACGCGGCCGTAGAATTCTCAGCGCAGTTTCCAGTTTCTTCGCTGGAAATAAATCTCAATTAATGTGTTCTGCTGGGATCTTTCATGTTAGAACATAAATAATAGGAAATAAGGAGTCATTTTGTAATTAAGAGTGATATACGAAGTCCTATCTCGTCCTATATTGTTCTATTTGCTCTGGACTTGGCTAAAAGTAGAGCATACATCATACTGTCACTTCCAACTTTAATGGTTGGTCAAGGCGAAGTATACGAGGTTTGATGCGCCAATATGGAATTCTACTGAAGATGAACATCAAAAACGAATACCGAGAACTTTGCCCTAATAATCATCTTAATAACATCCAGATGTGTTCATGAGACCAGTATACTGCATTCGATCATGGTGAGCCATTAACTCATTCAATTTCTTGTTGGGGATACGCGACCGTAGAATTCTCAGCGCAGTTTCCAGTTTCTTCGCTGGAAATAAATCTCAATTAATGTTTTCTGCTGGGATCTTTCATGTTAGAACATAAATAATAGGAAATAAGGAGTCATTTTGTAATTAAGAGTGATATACATACGAAGTCCTATCTCGTCCTATATTGTTCTATTTGCTCTGGACTTGGCTAAAAGTAGAGCATACATCATACTGTCACTTCCAACTTCCAACGCTAGACTAGTTGCCATGTTTGCGCCACGGGATGAGTGTTTATTCATCATCTATGTCAAGTTAATCACCTTATTGAACTTCAATGACTTACGTGATGCCTAGGCCTATCATAACATCTCGATAACTAGATTACGTGTAGAATTGTTTTCGATCATGTAGAATGTAAAGTCGATGTCATGACAAACTTCATGTGATATTCGTCCTTTTAAGTTAAACTATACTTGTGTGTGTGTTTATTGCTGATACATTTAAAAATGGCAAATGTTGGATGTTACAGACTTTCATGTGTATGAGCCCCTGATTAGTGAATAAAACTCCTGTTTATTCATCATCTATGTCAAGTTAATCACCTTATTGAACTTCAATGACTTACGTGATGCTTACGCCTATCTTAACATCTCGATAACTCGATTACGTGTAGAATTGTTTTCGATCATGTAGAATGTAAGGTCGATGTCATGACAAACTTTTACACGAGGTTCCATTCAAAGGTTCAAATACTACTTGGACTTTATTTACGAGACTTTGAATGACGGAAAATCAGAGGGCTTACCATTAGTTCTTTACGTAGACCTGCTTTCCTTTGTTCTGTACGTTCCGAGTCCCAGTTGGGAACTACTTTAATGTTTTTGGGCGAGAAACAAAAACATATAGGTAGATTTGCCACCAGTACCCAGCAAACAGATCATTCAATCATTCCAGATCATTTGACCTATACACATTCAATGCATATAAGGTCATTAGAGCAAATGACGCGAGGCTTAGCTCACACATAGCAGCACTTAATATGGAAATAACTTTATAGAAACAAAAACATATAGGTAGATTTGCCACCAGTAACCAGCAAACAGATTATTCGATCATTCCAGATCATTTGACGTCTACACATTCAATGCATATAAGGTCATTAGAGCAAATGACGCGAGGCTTAGCTCACACATAGCAGCACTTAATATGGAAATAACTTTTTATTAGCTATGTACCTCTTATATTTATGCATATTAATAGAATATACCGTTCCAAGAATACCCTTTTGTGCTTTGTTCTTCAAACGCCAAGGTCAATTATGTTATCGGCGGTTGCTATTGTCACACAGACCTCGTCTAAAAGTTGGCGCACCTACCATTATTGTTATTAGGTCTGCCTTGAGACATTTATTAGGTCTGCCTACTGATGCATAGAATCCAGTGGATCAAACCCATCCATAACTACGATGAATTTAATGCTTATTAGCCTATTAGCTTTTCTTGTAGGAGTTCCGACAGTCTCCTGACTGCTTTTGAGTAGGCACGTAATTGTGTGCTTTGCCTTGTGACATTTATTAGGTCTGTCTACTGATACGTAGAGCGTAGAAATCGTAGAATCCAGTGGATCAAACCCATCCATAATTTAATGCTTATTAGCCTATTAGCTTTTCTTGTAGGAGTTCCGACAGTCTCCTGACTGCTTTTGAGTAGGCACGTAATTGTGTGCTAACTAGGAAAAAAGGCCTTCGTTAAAAAGCTATGAGAATTTGTCTATTTGCAACCAAACTATGTACAAACTTAAGGTCTCTAAAGTTCCAACAGTCTGTGAATAAAAGGGTGGCACTACCCTTGGGTTGTTGTTATTGTTGTTGTAGCGACTTCAGCTGTAGCCGAATGGTGATGCCAGAATAAAGAAAATATATCTTTTTTATCTGTCATACATCGGGGTGATAGTCTCTAGCCATGTTTGGGTCCCTTGGCTCAGTTGCACAACGACCCTCACCCATATTAATGCATTTTTCATGATGAACATTATTCCATTATTTGTTGCATTAGTTTGAATGCAGTGGAAGCCTGTCAGGAGAACTCACGCACATGTTGTCTTGAATTAGTGAATAATTTATTTCCGACATGGCCAGGCCAACTTAACTCATTTATTAATAGAGCTCAAGAAGAAAATGTGCTGCATTAAAAAATGTGATTTTCTAATTCGCCGATTGTAGAACGTGGAAAATGGTTTGCCAAAAATTACCATTTTGAATCAAAAGACTCAGAAGATGCATGTGCCTCTGTGTCTGTGCCTTCGTTTGGTCCACGGTCAATTTTTGCAAAATAACGGGAGCCTTCAGCACTAGATGTATTAGAACGCCAAGGTCAATGGTGTTATCGACGATTGCTATTGTCACACAGATCTCGTCTAACAGTTGGCGCACCTACCATTATTGTTATTAGGTCTGCCTTGTGACATTTATTAGGTCTGTCTACTGATACGTAGAGCGTAGAATCCAGTGGATCAAACCCATCAATATCTACGATGAATTTAATCTTAATAGCCTATTAGCTTTTCTTGTAGGAGTTCCGACAGTCTCCTGACTGCTTTTGAGTAGGCACGTAATTGTGTGCTAACTAGGAAAAGAGAGATGTATTAACTTATTAAGTATCCCATTCCTTTACTTACGTTTCAATTTATCTTACCATACATCGTCTAGAATGGGTAAAATATTATGCAGTATGTCGCCAAATGGTGGATTGTTAGTACTAGCACATTTGAAACACCCTGTAATAAATGTAGGTTGCACAAGGCAAACGTGGATGGATTTTGACTTCGTCTAGGATGGGTAAAATATTATACAGTAAATGGTGGATTGTTAGTACTAGCACATTTGAAACAGCCTGTAATAAATGTAGGTTGCACAAGGTAAACGTGGATGGATTTTGACTTCAAGAGTTATTAACGCTAATCTAAATGGCAAGAAGATGAAGAGTTATAACGCCAATCCACCTAAATTTTTGACTTCAAGAGTTATTAACGCTAATCTAAATGGCAAGAAGATGAAGAGTTATAACGCCAATCCACCTAAATGGCAAGAACAGAAGTGTTTGAACATTTTCGCAAAGAAAATTAATTTCGCACGAAGACGCCGCGATTCGGCAGAGAAAATTGCAAACTCTTGTGCAAGGTGGGTTGGGCTGATGCATTTCGAGAAAAATTTGGCACTGGTTTCAAAATTTTCAAGTGGAAATGTGGCAAAACAACAATAACGCGAGGTGCCCGAATGTCCATAATACTTTACATACGGGGAAATCTGGTCATGTGTATGTGGTCATGTCAGAAAGCCTACAGATTTTTTTGGTGTTTCTTCTCTGGCAGGGGAAGACATTCTTGTCTGGGGTTTGACCTAACTAAGAGAATGGCTCCGTGTTTCGTCAAAATTAGATTAGGAGGAAATCACCGAAATCACGATTTTGGTAAAATGGACTCAATATTCGAGACAAGTATTGGAATTTCGAAAACGGAGATTTTACTCAAACATGCACCGGAATAATATTATTCCAAGTTCATCCAAGCGAAGTCTCCGTCAAGTCTGAGCTCAAGTCGTAACAAAGGTTAAGGTCGAGGGAAAATAGGGTGTGTAGTGGGCGTGTATGGAAAGAGAAGGGGAATATTGATTAAACGAACGGGTAGCGGAGGGAAGAGGACGAAATGCAATAATGCAGCCAGCACAGAAACTATAGCAACCCTTGTGATGTCGTATGCACTTGTTATGCTAGTAATAGACGCAGACAGAATATTAAGGTAGGTTAGGTAGCTACTTGATGCGTAATAGTTTCTGCTTTCCAATTTCCTTATCAACAATTAGGTACCTATTGTTTTCAGTTCGATTTCTTTTCTAGGTGACTTGGTTCCATGTTTTCTTTAGGAACACACGCCCTCTCGCTGATCCAGATAAGAGCACTAATGGGTATAAAGGTATAAACGATTTTTTAGGCAAAGGAAAACTCAAAACTTTTGTAGGGGAACCGTTCTTTTCCTAGACAAAGATAGGTACAAATTTACAAAAGTTTACTTGGTTCCTGTTGCAAGCCTTATAGCACAAGCGACTAAAAGGACTTACCAGCTTACAAAGTACACAAGTCACTGTATAAGTCAGTAGGTACCTACTCAGTATAGGTTATGCCTTTGCAACAACCATGAATATAAACTCCTGTAAGTACACAAAAAGCTTGAAGTGTGTAGAGGTGATATGCACTTGTTATGCTAGTAATAGACGCAGACAGAATATTAAGGTAGGTTAGGTAGCTACTTGCGTAATAGGTTTCTGCTTTCCAATTTCCTTATCGACAATTAGGTATTGTTTTCAGTTCGATTTCTTTTCAAGGTGACTTGGTTCCATGTCTTGTTTGGGAACACACGCCCTCCTGCTGATCCAGATAAGAGCACTAATGGGTATAAAGGTATAAACGATTTTTTAGGCAAAGGAAAACTCAAAACTTTCGTAGAGAAACCGTTCTGTTCCTGGACAATGGTACAGATTTACAGAAGCTTACTTGGTTCCTGTTGCAAGCCTTATAGAACAAGCGACTAAAAGGACTTACCTGCTTACAAAGTACACAAGTCACTGTATAAGTCAGTACCTACTCAGTATAGGTTATGCCTTTGCAACAACCATGAATATAAACTCCTGTAAGTACACAAAAAGCTTGAAGTGTGTAGAGGTGTTAGACAGTTCTAACCTTGAGGGAAATGCTATACGGATAGTATACGAATACGAGCTATGAGGAAATTCATACAGCGATACAAGCTAATGGAAAACATTCATTGTTCTTTCACGCCGACATGACATTATGGCGTATGACCGACCGAATGTCACCATGTATTGAGGTCTGAGGTGTGTCCACCAATGAATTAATGGCGAGGGCGAATGGGGCTTTCCTCGTTTTTCTGATTGACTGATCAAAAGTCTGAGGTGTGTCCACCAATGAATTAATGGCGTGGGCGAATGGGGCTTTCCTCGTTTTTCTGATTGACTGATCAAAATCATGAATTTATGTATTGAGGTCTGAGGTGTGTCCACCAATGAATTAATGGCGTGGGCGAATGGGGCTTTCCTCGTTTTTCTGATTGACTGATCAAAATCATGAATTAATTTCCTGTGCAGTCACCAAAACGGCAATATTGAGTGCCCGGATGACAGATTTAGATCAGCTGATAGTGACATTAGTGACGTCATGACCAATGAAAGTTTTGCAACAGGAAACAGATATTGCTTTGAATTCTTTGACAATCAGCCAATCGGGTGAGACGAGGTGTAGCTACAAAGCTAGCCTAATTATCTAAAAAGTTCTGAATGTACAAATGTACAGGGCTGCTCTTAACTTGGTCACCTATAGTAGGTTCAGCTATCAGCTATAGTATACGTAGAAACTCATGATGATTATATGAATTTACCTGACAGGAAGGGAATTAATAAAGGCCATGCATCTAGGTAAGTATATGTAATATCTTTAGAGCAATAGACCAACCATCGAATACGTGTCTACTGAACCCGGTCGCCCGGTCCTCAAACTGGGAGCTAAACTCAGAAATCTATATCTGAATAGAAATTTACGTAAAAATATAGGTACACATTTATATTATTTTGCACTATTTTTTACCTAATTAAAATGATTAGTGTATAGCATAGTCCATTTTCTAACTTGTAGTCATCACTTACTTGGATACCTGTCCGGTTGTTTAGATTCCCGGAGTACAAGGACAGTCTAAACAGGAACCAGGAAAATTTTCATAAATTCTACACTCGTTCTCATTTTCACAATTTCCCACGGGTAAAATTTTCCTCCAAACCAAGAATTCTTTGTCTCATCTCTCTCAATTTTTCGCTCGAGCTCATTTTTGAAGCTCGCTCACTTCACATCGTCATTAATATCAGCTCTGTCAAAACAAGATAATTAGGGAGTACAAAATGTTTTCTTGTCAAAAATTATGTCACACAAGCAAGAGAAGAGGCAAGTGGGCAGAAAATTCTTACACCATCACTATCATAAACTGTGACCTCAGCCCTCCAATATGTTCACTTGGATTAGAAACACTGCTAAATTACAAGGAGAGTGTCCATTTGTCATAGTTTTACATCTTTCTTACATTGATTAGTATGACCTCATAGTATAACCTACCCTATGTTCTCTGTAATTTTGTAGAATGTAGAGCTACGTACGACCTTTACCGTTATTTATCTAATTAAAGTTATTAAAGTCTAAATACACATCGTCAGGCGTCAAGTTCCTGAAGGGTCTGTTCTGGCGCATGGCTGTCTACATATTAGGACTGAGTATAGTGGGCATAATTATGACGTCACAATACCAAATACGAAACATGTAATCATTATGATCGATTGTAACAGAAAAAGTCAAAGGTGCATATGAGGAAAATCAAGGATGAAGGATTCAAATTCATAAGAGATCTCACAGCCCTAGACGCATGCACAAGAGGTAAAGCTCTAAATCTTTCAAGATATCGGGATTTGGGCAAAATGGGCTCACCATTAATTTCCGTTCCATATGACCCTACGTCCTACATACTACATATGAGCCACCCAGTGTATTTACTTAATGAAGTTGAATTTTATTGTTAACATAATCCATCAAGCATAAAATAAGACAGAAATAATTCAACACGTAGCGGACGACTTTGCCAAAAATATGATAATAATTATGTTCATAGGATATGTTCATACACGGAATCAGGCTTGAGATTGGGTTCTGCGAGGCTTAAAATAATGATGTCCCATATTTGCCCATAAAATGGGCAAAAACTAAAAA
>NW_007377752.1:232444-233446 GCF_000475195.1 Diaphorina citri
TTCTTGTTTTGGGGGTTACAAGATTATTTACACTACGTTTGACGATAATAAGGCTACTTTTAGACCCTAGAGTTGCTTGAAATAAACAAATTATGTAGGCAGGTAAAATAGGAATTTTTATATTTATGAAAAACAAAAATAAAACAAAATCAGTCACTTAACTTACTATCACAAAAAATAAAAATAAAATACACACAAATAAACACACACCCGCACCCCCCCCCACACACACACACGGACCTTTGGCCGAAACCCTTTTTTTGGGGCTATTGGGACCATAAAACGTCCACATCCGTCAAAAAACGAAGGTCGAAAAATTTGTCGATCACAATACTTTCCTCATCATTTTATAAAATAAGGAAAGTAATAGGTAAATAACAACATCATCATGAACTTTGACGTCACGGCATACGCTCCCGTAGGCAAAAACGTCACATCAAATGTCCCGAGCAAAGCTCCCTCGCAGGCAACGCATTAATGTGTTTGTGCGCATACGTTACTGCGCATTTCTTTCTGCTCCCTCCGCAAGCGTCCTTGTATACTGGCGCTACCTAGCAGACGAAAAAAACAACTGCGTAAAGTCTGACGTCACACATATTTGAACTCTTTGATTGGAACGGAAAATAAAAATTGAATTTTCGACCTTTTGCAGTTATTTTTTCGGAGTTTTTACCTCAGATTTGGATTTTTCCCAACTTTTTACAAAGGAATCAAGCATTTATTTATAATTTTTCCCATTTACTACTGCTCCATTGTCATTGATGTATTTGAAGTTGAGAAACGTCCAGCGTGGATAAAACTGGGACGGGTGACCGATATATCGCCGGATAATTGTCGATATATCGACGATAGAGCAAAAAAAGCAAATGTAAATTGTAATGTAAACAGCAAAATGTTCAAACTTTCAAATTTCAAAAAGTTCTTAAAAAAAAGAGGTTTGACAGAGGGAACTGTAACTGCTATGGTCTTATCGTCCTGAAATTGAAGAGAGAAGGAAGACAG
>NW_007377753.1:0-3011 GCF_000475195.1 Diaphorina citri
AAATACCGGTAAATCGTGAAGTTTGACGTCACGGCATACGCTCTTGTAGGCAATGACGTCATAATTCATTACTCCCGCCTCGTTTGTTTGTGCGCAAGCGTTTCTGCGCAGTTTGACGTGAAATCTGACGTCACAACTCTTGGAACTTTTTCATTAGAACGGCAATTAAAAATTGAATTTTCGACCTTTTAAAATTACTTTTTCGGAGTTTCCACCTCAGATTTGATTTTTTCACTACTTTTTACGTAGGAATTGGCCATTTATTAATAATTTTTACCCATTTGCAAATCTTCCATTGTTATTCTTTGTGTTGCAGAGTTCAAACTCCGGACCAGGTACGGGTCAAGAACCGGGATCTCCTGTGTTCCTCACCAGACATGAAGGACTCACTCCTATTCATTGAATTCTATCTGACGGACGGAGTGGGGGACTTTGACCGCGACATAAACGAAGAATTCGTTCGGCTCTATCATAAACAGGGAGGCCTTAGTTTGGACTCGGATCTCACGGTAAGATCTTCTATCACGGGTTACCCGGCCTTTCTACAGGAAAGGAGGAGGTTGTGTCGATCGATAACACCTATGCTGTGGTGCCGTGGTGCCGATCAATCGAAATACAATAGAAAATACCTTGTTTATATAGAAAATAGAAAATATATAGAAAACAGAAATAGAAGATTGAAAATATATAGAAATAGATATAGAAAATAGAAATAGAAGATAGAAAATATATAGAAATAGATATAGAAAATATATAGAAAATAGAAATAGAAGATAGAAAATATATAGAAAATAGAATAGAAAATACCAGCATAGGACTGAAAAGTCCCTTTACTCTCGCAGTCTAAACAAGGTCCCGGTTGCCTACCTGAGAGGGATGGGAAAAGTCGTCAGAAGTTTAGAACGCGATTTGCCCTGATGGTCACCCATCCCACGTGCAACGTTAACTTCAGTGATCCATCATGGTACACTCAACGTGCTATCCAGTCTAGTTAGCTTAGAGCAGCGGTTCTCAACCTTTTTTCGCCCGCGTACCCTTGGGTATCCGGATTTAATCTCACGTACCCCCGCCATCATAATGAGTACCCGGTACACATACCTAGGTTGATATGTATCTACCATTACTACTGAGTTCTAAACACACTCGGTACCTTTTGAAAAAAAAATCAGTACTTCAGTAACTTGAGGTCAAAATTCAGTACCTACTTCTCTGGACTGTACTGCACTGATTAACCCTTCAAAATTTGCTCTTGTCTCCTACTTTACAGATCTCAGATGCTCATCTGATAGGGGAAGAGCCAATCCGGGATGAAGTATACGATCCAGGTACCGAGACTAGACGACCTGAAACCTCGCCCCGTATTATAGCGGCCATTGTGATAGCAAGTGTAGCCATGGTGTGTTTGGTCATTATACTGATTCTACTGGTAAGTTACTTTCGACTGATCGCAGTAGACTACGATACTTTGAAACAGGTTTCGAATAACGAACGTCGAGGCACTTCCAATATTCGATAAAACGGCCAAGCAAAAACAATTCGTGATGCGTGCTCGTTCTGGTTGATTTACCTACTCACTGGTACTTTGCACGGTACGGAATAGGAATTAAATGATCGTCTTTAGGCACTCGCTTCGCTGCCCAAAGCCGATCAAACTTATTTTTTCCACTTTGTCAGGTTCTGTCGTCCACCTAGATCTTTGTCCTCAGATAAATCAGAAGTTGCGCATGTACCTGGAAAGAAGCTCGCCTTAATTGAGTATTGCAAAAAGGCCCTGTACCGTTTCATGTTGCAAGAACTATACGGAGAGGAGTTACATAAAAGTTGTGTGTTTATATAAACTAATAAGTCGAGATTAGGTGCAGTGGGCGTGTATCAACCGCAACTATATTTAGAGGCTTAGGTGATCGGCGAAGCGGCGGCTCGTTCCTCAGCTTGGTGGCCCAAGGGAGGCTTACCCCCTAGTGCAACCGCATGCCAAGAATAGAGGCAGGGACCGCCGTTAAGCAGCGCGGCGTGTGACCACCACCCCTACCCACCCTCTTAAGCCGGCGGTCTAGCGCCCCTAGAACCGCCTATACTTAACCCGTCAGCCCTTGCTATCCTACGCACCTTGATGAGGATCCCCTTCTTTTAGTTTCTTTTACTCGATCGACCAACCACCGCGCAGACGGAACATTCGCGATCCGGCGCCCAAGACGCGGAAGCTAAGGGCGGCCCCGCGTAAAATAGGCTACCCCTTATTACAAACAAGGAGCCTTGCCGACGAAGAGGATAGGACAAGAAAGAAGAGAGAAGCTAAAGCCCTGCTATTCTGGTATCGTCAATGTCCAAGGGAGACAGGTTTGGAGAATTTTTTTTTTTTTTTTTGAAGATAATGATAAGGTTTCACAAAAAAAGCCTGAGAAGGAGCCTTTTCTCCAGGTTCAATCCTTTTACTGGATGTGTCTTGGAACAAATCTTTACTACTGCTAGGATGGATGTGGGACTTCGGCAACAACAGTCACAAAAAAGACGCGTGGGACATATATGAACTGGCCTAAGCAGTTTCCGGCCCAAGGTATCCCTGCGAACCTGTGCGAGACAGCTGCGAATGAGCGCATGACAATATGTGTCTGTGTAACAGGTTTGATATCAGCAGGTCACTATGACCCTATGTCGCAACGGCCAACAACTTCGACGCGGGGAAGAATGCGTACTTACTTTGACGTATAACTTTTGTTTAAAAACATTTTAATAGATAAATAGCGCGACTGAAGATATAATCTATCCACTATTTGTAAATACACTGCATCCTTAGGCTTTTCCAAAGAGTTGCTTAGAACCCAGTACATGAAAGTAGGTCATTTACCAAAGAAGGTTTTATTTAACTAGGGTTCCCGTTCCATTGTGATCTGGGAACTGGTTTACCTCACACAGGACTTCCGTACACCCACACCAAGGTGTTAGAGGTGAGCTGGGAGCGTTCATTGATTTATAACTTTCATTGAATGGTCATCTTAGTCATATTACTG
>NW_007377753.1:9063-13567 GCF_000475195.1 Diaphorina citri
GCCGTTTTTTTTTTTTTTTTTTTTTTTTTTTTTGAGCAAGTTGTTCCATTATACTGGGTTCAGGCACTCTTATACGGTACCCTAGGTCAGGCAGCTCGACACTTTAATATATGTAGCATTCCAACAACCTAAGAGATAAAAACTAATGATCCAATAATAGAGTTCTTCCACCCTAACTTGTGGCACCATATCCCTAATTTTTTTCTCTGTGTAGGTACCTTATAAAATGTCTGACCTCGATTAGACTGCGAGGGTGGGGTTAAAGACACTTTTTATTAGTCCTATCTCAGCAAGATAAACATTTAAACACGGTGTATTCTATTCTATTATTTTTCATTGTATTCTATTTTCTTTCCAAAAACTCCTGAACGTAAAACGCAAATGGGATTTTTGAACTTTTTGAGGGACAAAAAAAAAAGTTTTAAACATTCTCTTTCTCTCTCTCCCTCTCCCTCTCTCTCTCTCTCAACGTGGTAGGAATCCAAAGGTAATCAAAACGTGTGTACAATAAAAGATAAGGATAAGAGAAACCATGTTGGGATTCAAATTTTGTATTTAATTTCTAGCCGAAACCTACCTCATTCTCCCCTCTCTCCCACCCTCAAATCTTCCCCTACCTCCTACCCAATTTATAATCATTTTTTTACTTTCCTTATCCTATAGGAAGGAAAGTAATGTAGTCGGGTCAAATTTTCGATGGTCAGTTTTTAGTGCCAAACACGTTTTGAGGTCCCTAGAGCCTAAATGCAAAGTTTCAGCCATTGGTCCGTGTGTGTGTGTGTCTGTCTGTAAACGAAATATCTCGAGAACGGTAAGAGCTAGAGACTTGAAATTTGGTATGTATCTTTCAAATGTGACAAGGATGCGACACGAAACTTTTGGTTAAGACCGGTGTAACGCTTGGCGGCATTTTACTGCTTTTTGGCGGTTTTCGGTGTAATTTAACAATATCTCGGGAACGGTATAAGCTAGAGACTTGAAATTTGGTATGTAGTTCACAAATGTGACAAGGATGCAACACAAAACGTTTGGTTAAAATAGGTGCTGCGGTTGGCGGTATTTTGACCGCTTTTTGGCGGTTTTCAGCTATATCGACTAAACGGTTAGAGATATTGTAAATGTTAGGGTAAAAGAACACTCAAATAAGCATCATTCAATAGGATAAGGAAAGTCGTGTGATGTTTACACCAGATTTTTTTCATATTTCAATGAGTACTTAAATCCTTACTTGTTTCCTACTTTACAGATCTCAGATGCTCATCTGATAGGGGAAGAGCCAATCCGGGATGAAGTATACGATCCAGGTACTGAGACGAGACGACCTGAAACCTCGCCCCGTATTATAGCGGCCATTGTGATAGCAAGTGTAGCCATGGTGTGTTTGGTCATTATACTGATTCTACTGGTAAGTTA
This sequence comes from Diaphorina citri, assembly GCF_000475195.1. Classification (NCBI taxonomy): domain Eukaryota; kingdom Metazoa; phylum Arthropoda; class Insecta; order Hemiptera; family Psyllidae; genus Diaphorina; species Diaphorina citri. Next base: position 10,477 of record NW_007377753.1, read on the forward strand.
CTTTAGCCATGGTGTGTTTGGTCATTATACTGATTCTACTGGTAAGTTACTTTCAATATTTAGTTACTTGGGGTCGATATTAGAAAAAAAAAAAGAAAGTGGGAAAAAAAGGATATTTCTCCTTTTTTTTACATAATATTTTGTCTTAATTCCATTTTTTTTTTCCCTCCCTCACTCTTTCTTTGTTTTTGTCACTTTCGTTGTTTATTTTCTGTCTTAGTGAAAAATAAAGAATAATAAATATTAAAAAAAAAAAAAAAAAAAAACAAAATCAAAAACAAAAAAAAAAACAACAACAACAAACAACAACCTAGTTACCTTGGGGTCGAGTGGATTGTGGAACACACCACATGCCTTTCAGACTTCAGACACACTCCATTAATTAGTCAAGGGTCAAGGGTCTAAGTTTACCTTGTGGCCCTTGCTGCTCGATCAAGTTTAATTTGAAGAAACCCATTTATGTTACTGATGAAAACTACATGACCAAGATTCCGTGTTGAGAACCTTTGTAGGATGCGCGATCGTCACATTTAAATGTATTATTCACCTAAGTCAGAATATAAAACGAAGTCAGCGCGAATGACCTCGTAGTGTTAAAGCGCTTTATTGAAAAAAAAAAGAAGAAATAGTTTTTTTTTTCTATTGTTCATTATTGTCAAAAAGTTGAGTCCGTAAAAAATTTTACAGATAATTTGTCGCTGTTTTCCAATGATTGCAGTTCATCATGCGTAAGAAGGGGCGCAGCTTCAACAACCGGCAACGCTGTATCCCAGTTATCACTGGACGACTATAGTTTGGACAATGTGTCTGTGTATAACAGTACGCGACGTAAGCGTCGACAGAGCGTGTCCAAGCGGGTCCTATGGGAACCCGGCCTTTGACGATCCGGTGAAGTTATACAGGTGCGCCAGAAAAACACTGACAACGGCTCAGCGGGTAGTAGATCTCATCATTTCTAACTTGGGCCTCGTTTCCGAGAAGAGTTCGAAAAAAAAAAACACTTTGAAATATTAATTGAGAAGAGTTTTTTTTCTTTTTTTAAAGGAAAAAGAAAAAGGAGGTTTTGACAGAGGGAACTGTAAACTGCTATGGTCTTATCGTCCCGAAATCGAAGAGATAAGGAAGATAGGATATCAGGAGAAAGCCAGCCGTTCCGAAAACAAACCATTATCCCATCAGGATAAAATGCGCCCCGGGCGGGAATCGAACCCGCGGCCTAGCGCTTACAAGGCAGTGCCGCCGCACGCAACCAAACGCTAACCTAGGCTGGCTGACTCATTTTCTTTGTTTTCTTCCCCTCAGAGTGTCCCACGCCATCCTGCCTAATCGTTCCCAGGACGTTGCCTCGCAGTTCCTATCGCAAGAGATCCCCGCGAGTCTGGCGGCCGAATTCTTCCACCATCCCCACCACCCAGTGTGGCGGGCCCCGACGAATTGCCGCCAGGACGAAGATAAGAATCGCTACGCCAACGTGATTCCCCATTCCGGGAGACCCGGGTTGCGACTCTGCCTCGGCGGCCGAAGCGACGAGTGAGCCGAGGATTATATCAATGCCAACTATGTGCGGTGAGTGAAATAAAGTAAATCGCAGTTTCTTGTGTTATTATGTCACTAACTTTGGTGGCTCACTGCAAGCATTGTAGGATATTTCCACAAAATCTCAATAATCCTAACAACCAATGTTTACCCTACCATGCTGGCTGCACCGGTCGCTATGCCGCATATATATGGTCATAAGCCTACTCATTTTTCCTCACGAGGCTGAGTGGGCCCGCAACGAGCCAGTCACGGAATCAAATCAATTGGGAATGAATACAAATTCTTGACCCCGCCGGAGAATCGACACCCGGGTCTCCGCGCCGTGCAAGGCGCGAACTGGTGAGTGGATTACGGATAGGCTAATTAACATAATCGTGTGTTGAAAAGTACATTGAGGAGAGCAATATCAAGAACGGTGGGGAAACGGTGAGTTTATTCCCATGTCCCGAAAAAACCGTATGAGTTAATTCCGCCTCCGAAGAAAGGTCATTGTACGCGTTGAACTATATCAGTCTCCCGTTTTCTAGATCCACCTGCTGTCTTGGACTGTTGTATTAATTATTTATTTTATTTTATGGCAGAGTAAAACTCATACATGACCTTTTTTCCCAACGAGTAAAGTTATACCTTTTATTCAAAATTGAACCCCAAAATTTTAGGAGTAACCGTAACTACTTGTTACCACTTCTACCGTCTCTGCAAACCCTCACTCTTTTCCTTATCAGTCTTTGCTCCCATGCTGCCTCTCCTCGACGGCAACTTCCCTCCTGACTGTTCTTTGCGCTGCGGATAACACTTATCCCTTTCCATGGCTTCTTTTCTTCTTCTCCTTCTAACAGATGCCATAAGCAGCAAGTCGCTTACTCTCATTCATTATTGTAGAACTCCTCTTTAACCCCGTCTCTCATTGTAACTCGTTACCGTTCTTCATCGTCGTCCTGCTCCTCCCATACTTCTTCCGTACCCGACTTCGGTTCCTCGGGGAGCGCAGACACTACGATGCGCTCACTCATCGTCCATTATAAGCAAGTCCTGCCCCGGCCCCTGCCGCTGCAGTGCACTCCAGTGCACCATCAGCCTCCATGCACCCAAACGCCTGCCGCGACGCACCCACCACATCCGAGTCGGCTTCACGTTCGTCCGACAATAGTAACTCCTCATCTTGAACCAATCCTGCACTACGTCAGGGTCCCTTCGTATGCGCGTCCTTCTTAGGCGCCAGATACCCATAAGACCATCCCCCTCCGGACCGTACGGCTACATCTTGAAGAAGTGGAAAGCCTGCGGCACTCATTCTCCCAAGCTCGTCTATACGTCCTTCTCATCTCTAAACAAGTACGAGTTCGTCCTACTTTCATGTCAGACTTACCCAACCCCTCTCCCGAATCCTCCATCCACGCTGGTCCGCCAACACTGCGCCTATCCTCAGCCGCAAGATACCCTCCCTGTCTGTCTCCCACTGTCCTGGTCCTGTGCTGCTGTGGCTTATATTAATCAGGCAGGGCAAGTATGGAAAATAATGATATACATTAACTGTATTTCCTTCCTAGCC